>NC_091459.1:4209023-4471523 GCF_027789765.1 Dendropsophus ebraccatus
TTTTCAAAAAAATCCAATTATTCACCTAAAAATAGGCGCAAAGCCCTAGTGTCTGGCAGATCATTGCTTCTGCACAGTGCAGCATATCCAGATATCTGTTATTATCATATGTAATTCAGTGGTTATGTTCAAAAACACAAAAAGAAAGCACAAAACTTTTTAGGTGAAAATACTTTTAACCCTTAGAGGACCAGGCCAATTTAAATTTTTGCATTTTCAGTTTTCCCTCCTTGTGCTTAAAAGTCCATAGCACTTGCATTTTTTCACCTAAAAACCCACATGAGCCCTTATTTTTTGCGTCACTAATTGTACTTTGCAATGACAGGCTGAATTTTTGCATAAAGTACACTGCGAAACCAGAAAAAAATTTAAAGTGTGGTGAAATTGAAAAAAAAAAACCCATTTCTTTTATTTGGGTTTTTTTCGTTTTTACGCCGTTTGCCCTGGGGTAAAACTGACCTGTTATATATGTTCATCAAGTCGTTATGATTACAACGATATATAACATGTATAACATTTATTGTATCTGATGGCCGGTAAAAAATTCAGACCATTGTTAACAAATATACGTTCCTTAAAATCGCTCCATTCCCGGCTTATAGCGCTTTTATCCTTTGGTCTATGGGGCTGTGTCAGGTGTCATTTTTTGCGCCATGATGTGATCTTTCTATCGGTACCTTGATTGCGCATATATGACTTTTTGACCGTTTTTTATTACAATTTTTCTGGATTTGATGCGACCAAAAATGCGCAATTTTGCACTTCGGGATTTTTTCGCACTTACGCCGTTTACCGTGCGAGATCAGGAATGTGATTAATTAATAGTTCGGGCGATTACGCACGCGGCGATAGCAAACATGTTTGTTTATTTACTTTTATTTATAACATGGGAAAAGGGGGGGGGGTGATTCTGACTTTTATCAGGGGAGGGGGCTATTTATTGATAATAACATTTTTTTTTCTTTTACACTTATACTAGAAGCCCCTCTGGGGTTAGGGTTATTCCCCCTGGGGTTAGGGTTATTCCCCCCCCCCCCTGGGGTTAGGGTTATTCCCCCCCTGGGGTTAGGGTTATTCCCCCCCCCTGGGGTTAGGGTTATTCCCCCCCTGGGGTTAGGGTTATTCCCCCCCTGGGGTTAGGGTTATTCCCCCTGGGGTTAGGGTTATTCCCCCTGGGGTTAGGGTTATTCCCCCCTGGGGTTAGGGTTATTCCCCCTGGGGTTAGGGTTATTCCTCCCTGGGGTTAGGGTTATTCCCCCCTGGGGTTGGGGTTATTCCCCCTGGGGTTAGGGTTATTCCCCTCTGGGGTGAGGGTTATTCCCCCCTGGGGTTAAAGTTATTCCCCCCTAGGGTTAGGGTTATTCCCCCCTGGGGTTAGGGTTATTCCCTCTGGGGTTAGGTTTATTCCCCCCTAAGGTTAGGGTTATTCCCCCCTAGGTTTAGGGTTATTCCCCCCTAGGGTTAGGGTTATTCCCCCCTGGGGTTAGGGTTATTCCCCGTGGGGGACTTCTAGTATAAGTACTCTGATCTCTCATTGAGATCTATCCTGTATACTAATAGATCGATGAGATAGGCACTTTGATTGCTTCCGGTTGCTGCAGCCGGAAGCAATCGAGTGCCGAGCCGGGATCAGCGCCATTACAGCGCAGACCCCGGCCGGAGGAGGATGTGTGGATCGCTCCTCTGGGACAACGTCCCGGAGGAGCGATCCACCCCGCTAGACACCAGGGAACGGCTGCATCAGGTAATAGGATGCAGCTGTCAACTTTGACAGCTGCATCCGAATACTTTATTAGCGGGCACAGCGATAGGACCGTGCCCGCTAATAGCCGAGGCCCCGGGCTACGAGCAGCGCGTGGCCCCACGCTAAACACATGGAGGCGGTTAAATCATAAACAATAATAATAAAAAAATAAAAATTAATAATAATAATAATAAATGTCTAAGTCGTGAAGATATTTATTTCAGGGGAAAAAAAGAAAGATGGAGGCAGGCGAGATGTTCTGCATGAAATGGATCCAGCCTCATGCGATGTCACAACAGTCCTGGATGTTCCCTAAATCTAAGGAGGAAGAACTTCGGGAGAGTATTTTGCTTGTTTTTTGAAGAGATCTTGTCCACATTCCTGTAATGAATCATCGTCTTGTGTTTGTTGGATCTTTAAGGATTAGCATTAGAGTGCAGTCTTATGTAAGATGCTTTTACTCTTCTGCAGACTATCGATAGAGTTCTTTATAAGTCCTGTATTGTCTGATCTCTAATTACAACGGCCGGACGGCTTTTAAGCAAGCAATAAAGCCATTAAAGATTAGCTTATATTTATTAGCTTCAGTCATGTTCCAAAATCCCCTTTGTTTCTCTGGTCGTATAACCCAGACACTGGACCCACATACTGTAAGGGCACAAACAGGTGAGATTGCCTGCTGGTGCATAACAAATAGGCACAGGTTACATTTAGTTTCCAGCGAAAATCAGAAACTTACATAGATTTGTCATTTACTTTTATTCAAAAATCTCCAGTCTTCCAGTACTGATCAGCTGCTGTATGTCCTGCATGAAGTGGTGTATTCTCTCCAGTCTGACACAGTGCTCTCTGCTGCCACCTCTGTCCATGTCAGGAACTGTCCAGAGCAGGAGAGGTTTTCTATGGGGATTTGCTGCTGCTCTGGACAGTTCCTGACATGGACAGAGGTGGCAGCAGAGAGCACTGTGTCAGACTGGAGAGAATACACCACTTCCTGCAGGACATACAGCAGCTGATAAGTACTGGAAGACTGGAGATTTTTAAATAGAAGTAAATTACAAATCTATATAACTTTCTGAAACCAGTTAATTTGCCCGGAGTACCCCTTTAAATACGAGTGGATTGTTCCATACACACACAAACGTGAGTCTAGCCTCAGCAAGAAATAAACTGTTCTCTATACCTCTATCCCTTCAGTGTTACTGAGCAAGAAGATGTTGTACAAAGAAAATGTTGTTTAGACTTCTCAGCACTCTGGGAAAGTCGCCATGACCCCAAAGCATCTATGTTCCTACCAGGAGGACGTCGATATTTATAGACACCAGTGGATGGATGTGACCGAGCTTGTGGATTAAGGGCAGGTTTTCCATTTAAGAATATTGAAACAGCTGGGCCCGCGGCGGCTCTAAATCATAAAGAGAAGCCGCACCCTCCATTATACTGTAATAAGAGCGAAAGAAACGACAGATAATAGAAAGTAACCACAACGGCCTGAATATAAAGTCAAAGCATTGGGGGAGATTTGTCATAGGGGTGTAAAGTAGAGCCGGCCCAGTTACCCCCGGCAACCAATCAGATTGCACTTTTCATTTTCCAAAGAGTCTGTGAGGAATGAGCGGTGGAATCTGATTGGTTGCCGGGGGCGACTAAGACAATTCTACTTTACACCATGTTTGATAAATCTCCCCCATAGTGCTTGAAAAAAGCGCCCCTTTAAGAGAAACTTTAACCCTAGATACCCTCCCTTTAAGAGCAACTTTGGTATAGTCCCTTAAGGAGCAACTTTGGTGCCAACCCTTTAAGAGTGACCTATATACTGTCCTTTTAAGACCAGCTTATGTATTGTTCCTTTAGTGCCGTCCCTTTAAAAGTTACTTTTGCCCCGGCCTTTTCTTTGGCACTTTCAGGCACCAGTTGATTTGAAAGAAACCATATTATTTGTGAACTCCCCCTCTAAGAACCAGGGCTCAGTTTGTAAATCTGATGTGTCTCTCTATGTGGTTACAAGTTTGGGATGCTTTTACTTATCAACGTGATTCATTATCCTGTTTTTTCATGAAACCTTGTTCTTTCTATGAGTGGTACATTTTAGTTGATATATTTAGCATTCTGTGAAAAAAAAACTGAAAAAACCTTCAAAATTTTTATGTCTCTGCTTGAAAGAAATATAGTCAGGCTCCGTATAGAAGTGTTTTATTCACATGTATAATTTGTCACCAGCATCATATGGTATTCAGCCTTTTACATTAGTAAGATGTTAGAAGATTAAACGTTTGGCAGCAATTTTACAACTTTTTTTAAAAAAATTCTAAATTAGATTTCTGTAGAGATTCAGTTTGGAAGTGGATTTGAGGGGCCTGTATGTTAGAAACCTCCATGAATCCCCCCATTTAAAAAACTGGGCCCTGCAAAATACTAAAAATGAAAAAGAAAAAAGTGAGAATAGGCGTTTATTAATGAACGTCCAGAGAGCCCTCCTTCAGATATTTTCAAAAATGTACAAAAATCTTTGTAAATAGTCTTGCCGCTCTTTTGCCTATTATCGTTCTCAATAAACAAGTCATTTTTATTAAATAAACGGAAGCTCAGACTTTTAACTGAGCACATTGGCGGTTTTTCAAAAATTCTCTTAATTATAGAACTGACTTTTTACTCTTTATGGGTGGGTTCATACTACGCAATCCGCACGGATAAGTTCTGGCGGATTCCATTGCTAGTACCCGCCCACGGCCACGCTCCTCTTCGCTGGCTCCATAGACACCATTCTAAGCTTGGGCGGATTCCGCCTTCCACCGAAAGAACTGACATGTCAATTCTTTCAGCGGAGAGCGGAATCTGCCAGGCCATCGAATGGTGTCTATGGAGTCGGTGGAGCTATCACCCCCGAGTACCGATGCTTCATTGATAATCTTTAGAAGAGACGGGCTGGGGGGACATAGCCCAGCCCGGTGATTCACCCCCAGTGCTCCTAACGGCTTACCGAGCAGAGGATTTCACAACCAGCAGCACGAAGATGGCTCAGAGGATGAAGGTAAGAGACGTACCCTCATCCTCAGCACCCTGTGCCCACTAGGAAGCTATCAGCGGGTTACACTATAAGATAATCCATTCTTCTCTTGTAATCTGAAGTACATTTCTATCTATTCAATGTTTCATAGATTCTGCGCGACATATTTCAGTCTTCCCTCTTATTCTTGTACTTTGTACCATTAACATCAATAAAAAAGTTTCATTACCTGGAAAAAAAAACAAACAACTTTTTAGAGCTTTTTAAAATTTACACTGTATATAATGAGTTAGGAGGCAAATGAAATATGTCCTTTTCTATACCCAAAAAGAAATGTAACCAACAAGGAAATTCCCCCTTTAATGGGCAATTCTTTAGTTCATTTCCTGCCCATGTATTTGCTGCATCGGTGTAATTAAAAAAATATATTACTATAAAAATGTTCCTCTATGGCATGCACTTTTCTGTCGTCATACATTTTGAAATGGGAAGTTAAAGGGGTATTCCACTCAAACATAACTTTTGATACGTTGCTGCGCATGGTGAGACTTACAATTCCTTCCATACTTGTTATTATCTATGCAGTCTCTTTCCCCAAGTTCTGAGCTGCTGCTTTCTGCTCAAGACACAAAAATCTGTGTGTGAGCTTTTCTCTCTGTCTCCCCTCCTCCCCCCTCCCTTTTGAGACGGCTGATGTAAACAAGTCCCTGGCTGACTGTATCTGCAACATTGTATTACATTAGAATTACAAAGAAGCTACAATGTTGCAGATACAGCCTGTCAGGGACTTTTTTTTACATCAGCTGTCTCAAAAGGGAGGCGGGAGGGAGAGACAGAGAGAAAAGCTCACACACAGATTGTTGTGTTTTTAGCAGAAAGCAGCAGCTGAGAACTGGGGGAAAGAGACTGAATAGATAATAACAAGTATGGAAGGAATTTTTTGTCTCACCATGGGCAGCAACATATCAAAAGTTATGTTTGAACACAATATTGCTTTAATTAAGCAAGCCCAATGGTGAAAAAACAATCCTATATCCAAGTGAAACTATGCAAAGCTTTCTCATTAATATATATATATATTCTTTTACTTAAGTGGAGAGTTTATAGAATATCTATGAAGCGTGTTCTTTTCTCCCCCTCTCGTCCTGTTTGCACAGTGTCTTCTGCGGTGATTAAGCAGCTATAAGGGATTGTCAGAAGGATCAACTTTCATTTTATTTATTTCATTCATTGACATTTTTCCAAGGGCAATGTTAGAAATGTGACTTTGCGCTCCTCAGTCCATGTCGGGCGGCCGAGGAAGCGCTGAATTTCTGTCTGTGTTTGCACTGAATGAACTGTGTTTTACTTTCCAGCCACACCTACCTTGCCTGTCAGACTTCTGGCAGTGCAGGGGTTACTGCACTGCTAGATCTGTTCAGCTGAGCTTGGTGCTGGGATCAGGGCTGGTCCAATCAGCTGCTGGACCTAGTCTCTGATCCAGGATAAAAAGCAGTCAGATCCCTCAGTTCCCTGCTGGCTATTAGTTGTTACTAGTCCCAGCTCCCCTGCTCCTTTCCCAGCGTGCCCTGTCCTAATCCCCTTGCTATTGCTCTACCCGTATTCTGACCTCTTGCCTGACATTTGACTATCCGCTCTCCTTCTGATTTTGTACTGCGTTGTCTGTTTGGTTTTGACCCTGCTAGTTGACTATCCTCTATTGTGTTTTGTTTGTCTGTCTACGTTTTGTGTATTCACCTACGCAGTGTAGGGACCGACTCCGTGGTTGTCCACGACCGTTTAGGGTCGACTGAGGCAAGTAGGCAGGTGACAGTGGGTGGGTTCAGATCTAGGGCCCACTGTCTTTTGTCTTGTCTATGCCTGCCTGTCATGACAGAATAGCCAGCCTCTAAAAAAAAAAAAAAAAAAAAAAAAAAAAAAAAAAATTTTTTTTTCTTTTGCGGATCATCATGGATCCTGTGAAAGCTCTGGTTGAGCAAATGCAAGGTCTGAACAGGCTAGTTCAGAATCTTGCAGAACAGGTGCAGGAGCAGGAGTCCACACCACGGCAAGTGACCATGACCGCGGCAATGCCTCTGGAACCTCCGATTCTGCTCCCCGAAAAATTTAAAGGGGACAGGAAGGCCTTCAGGATCTTCAAGGAAGGTTGCAAATTATTTTTTCGTTTACGTCCCCGCTCCTCAGGAGATGAAACCCAAAGAGTCGGCATTGTCATGTCTCTCTTGCAGGGTCCTCCTCAGGAGTGGGCTTTTTCGTTACCCCCTGATTCTATGGAATTATCTTCAGTGGACCAATTTTTTGATGCCCTGGGGTTACTATATGATGACCCAGACAGAACCGCTGTGGCAGAGCGACAGCTGACTTCTCTGCGACAGGGTAAGAGACCTGTAGAGGAGTACTGTGCAGAATTCCGTCAGTGGTGTGTTCCTTCAGGGTGGAACGATCCAGCATTGAGGTGTCAATTTAGGATGGGGTTGTCTGACCAACTTAAGGACCTATTAGTGGTGTACCCTACCCCTGACACGTTAGAAGGGACTATGACATTGGCAATAAGGGTTGACAGGAGACTCAGAGACAGACGTGGGGAAAAGAGCGCCTCTGATGCTTCTAAATCTCTTTCTTTCCCTAACTCTACTCCTAAGTCTAATCCTTCTGTTCCTCTGTTGTCACAAGAAGACCCCATGCAACTAGGTGCTGCTGACACCCAGACCCGACGAGCTCTTCGGCTACAGCACAATCTCTGCCTGTACTGTGGCAAGTCTGGTCACTGGGTGAAAGAATGTCCATCCAAGCCTGGTCAACCGGCGAAAAGACTCCAGCGTCTGAGTGACTGTCGAGAGGGTCACTCAGGCGCACAGGTACCTCTAGAAAATAAGAACAAATTGATGTTGCCCATCTGGTTGTTTTTAGGTAATAAGTGTATTTCTGGGTATGCTCATGTGGATTCTGGAGCTTCTGCCAATTTTATTAGTTCTGCATTTTGGTCATGCTTGGGAATTTGCCCTCTTCTGCTTAAATGTCCATTAACTATTACTGGTGCTGATTTTACCCCTTTGGCCCGGGGTAAAATCCAGTACATCACTCCGCATCTTGAGGTGCAAATTGGATCAGTTCACAAAGAATATCTTGATTTTCTGGTTATGGATAACTTATCCTCTGACATTATTTTGGGTTTGCCCTGGTTGGACCAGCATAATCCTGTGTTTGACTGGTCTAACAGGGAATTGATTAAATGGGGGCCGAATTGTGCTTCTCATTGTATTGCGCTGAATGTCACAGATTGTTCTCCTGTGGAGGGAGCAATTCCTGAGTTTTTATCTGACTTTTCTGATGTCTTTGATGAGAAGGCTGTGGAGGTGCTACCGCCACACCGACCTTATGATTGTGCGATTGACTTGATGCCAGGGTCCAAGTATCCTAAGGGAAGAATCTTCAATCTGTCTAGACCTGAGAGGGAGGCCATGCGAGAATACATTCAGGACAGCCTTCGCAAAGGTCACATTCGTCCGTCTTGCTCTCCCTTAGGGGCTGGGTTCTTTTTTGTGGGGAAAAAAGATGGTGGTCTTAGACCGTGCATTGATTATCGTGAACTAAACAAGATTACCATTAAGAACCAACATCCCCTTCCCCTAATTCCGGATCTATTCAATCAGATTGTGGGCGCCCAGTGGTTCTCTAAGATTGACCTACGTGGGGCCTACAATCTGATAAGAATAAGGGAGGGGGACGAGTGGAAAACTGCCTTTAATACGCCTGAAGGGCATTTTGAATATCTGGTTATGCCATTTGGGTTAAGCAACGCGCCGGCAGTTTTTCAACATTTTGTTAATGATGTTTTCCGTAAATATCTTGGTCAATTTTTAGTAGTTTATCTGGATGACATTTTAATCTTCTCTCCTGATTGGGCCTCACACATAGGTCATGTTCGTAAGGTTATGGAATTGCTCAGATTGAACCATCTGTACGCTAAACTGTCCAAATGCCAGTTCGGGATCCAAAAGGTCTCTTTTCTGGGTTACATTATCACCCCTAACTCCTTCTGTATGGACCCACTGAAGGTGGCTGCTATTGAGAAATGGGAACGACCTACTAGTCTAAAGGCCCTGCAACGATTTTTAGGATTTGCCAATTATTATAGAAAATTTATTAAAGGCTTCTCAGTCATTGCCAAACCACTGACTGACTTAACCAGAAAAGGAGCTGATCTTGTGAACTGGAGTCCCGAAGCTGTACAGGCATTTGGACAGTTGAAAAAATGTTTTTCTGAGGCCCCAGTGCTTATTCAGCCGGATTTAGATCAGCCATTCATCATCGAGGTAGATGCTTCAGAAGTGGGGGTTGGAGCGGTCCTCTCACAAGGTTCCGAGACCCTCACTAATCTTAGACCTGTAGCCTATTTTTCAAGGAAGTTCTCTAAAACTGAGTGTAATTATGACATTGGTAACAGGGAGTTGTTGGCCATTAAATGGGCCTTTGATGAGTGGAGACACTTCCTTGAAGGGGCTAAACATAAGATCAGGGTTTTAACTGATCATAAAAATCTCTTATACCTTGATAAAGCTAAGCGCCTTACTCCTCGACAGGCAAGGTGGGCGTTATTTTTTACCAGGTTCCATTTTGAAATTACCTTCCGTCCGGGTTCTAAGAATGTCCGAGCGGATGCTCTGTCTCGCAGCTTTGAGGCCAGCAATGCCCCCAGGGAAGAACCTGAGACTATTTTAGCACCAGGTGTGGTCGTTGCCACCCTCCAACCTGACCTTGCCGCCCAGGTGGTAGATTCACAATCCCTAGCCCCTAGGAACATCCCGGAGGGAAAACTCTTTGTACCCCCCAACCTTCGACTCAGAGTTCTTGAAGAGACCCACTGTTCAGTTTTAGCAGGTCACCCGGGCATTGCTGGCACAAAGTATCTGCTCTCACGGTATTATTGGTGGCCGTCTTGGGCCAGAGATACTAAACTGTTTGTTGAGGCCTGTGAGGTCTGTGCCAGGTCCAAGGTTCCTCGTAGATTACCTGAAGGTCTTCTACATCCTCTCCCTTTGCCTGAGAGACCCTGGACCCACATTTCAATGGATTTTATCACTGACTTGCCATCTTCAAAAGGGAAGACTGTTATCTGGGTCGTAACTGATAGATTTTCTAAAATGTGCCATCTGATTCCCCTTAAGAAACTCCCTAATGCACGTACGTTAGCATCTCTGTTCATCAATCACATTTTACGACTTCATGGGGTTCCAGAGAACGTTGTGTCTGATAGAGGGGTGCAGTTTGTCTCTAAGTTCTGGAGGGAGTTCTGTGGTCGATTGGGGACTTCATTGGCATTTTCATCTGCCTTCCATCCTCAGACTAATGGGCAGACTGAAAGAGTCAACCAATCATTAGAACAATTTCTAAGATGCTTTGTTTCTAGTGCCCAGGACAAATGGAAGGAGTATTTGTCCTTGGCAGAATTCGCCCTCAATAATAGAGAAAATCATTCTACCAAAATGTCGCCGTTTTTCTGCAATTATGGTTTTAATCCGAGGTTTTCATCTGCGCATGCTGCTGAATCTGTTAACCCGTCAGCTGAAAAAACCTATAGAAGACTGTGCACAGTCTGGGCCCAAGCTCTTGAGAACTTGGTTAAAGCCCAGGAATCATCAAAAAAACAAGCTAACAAAAGACGCATATCTGGCCCAGAATACCTAGTGGGTGACAAGGTGTGGCTTTCCACCAAAAACTTGAAACTTAGGGTTCCGTCTGGAAAACTGGCACCCAAATACATTGGGCCTTATGTCATCACTGAGATAATTAACCCTGTTTCTTTCAGGTTGCAATTGCCAAGAGTCATGAAAATTCATAATGTGTTCCATAAGGCTCTATTGAAAAGGTATATCACTCCTGTGTTGCCGTCTATTCCTCCAGATCCCCTGGTCATTCAAGGGGAGCTTGAGTTTGAAATTGAGAAAATTCTGGACTCTCGCCGGGTGCAGAACTCCGTTCAATACCTCATTCATTGGAAGGGGTTCGGCCCGGAAGAACGGACTTGGGTGGCAAGCCGAGATGTCCACGCTCCCCGTCTCATTAGACAATTTCATAATTGTAACCCCTCTAAGCCTCGTCCTTTGAGTGAGGGTCCTGAGGCCCCTCATAAGAGGGGGGGTACTGTTAGAAATGTGACTTTGCGCTCCTCAGTCCATGCCGGGCGGCCGAGGAAGCGCTGAATTTCTGTCTGTGTTTGCACTGAATGAACTGTGTTTTACTTTCCAGCCACACCTACCTTGCCTGTCAGACTTCTGGCAGTGCAGGGGTTACTGCACTGCTAGATCTGTTCAGCTGAGCTTGGTGCTGGGATCAGGGCTGGTCCAATCAGCTGCTGGACCTAGTCTCTGATCCAGGATAAAAAGCAGTCAGATCCCTCAGTTCCCTGCTGGCTATTAGTTGTTACTAGTCCCAGCTCCCCTGCTCCTTTCCCAGCGTGCCCTGTCCTAATCCCCTTGCTATTGCTCTACCCGTGTTCTGACCTCTTGCCTGACATTTGACTATCCGCTCTCCTTCTGATTTTGTACTGCGTTGTCTGTTTGGTTTTGACCCTGCTAGTTGACTATCCTCTATTGTGTTTTGTTTGTCTGTCTACGTTTTGTGTATTCACCTACGCAGTGTAGGGACCGACTCCGTGGTTGTCCACGACCGTTTAGGGTCGACTGAGGCAAGTAGGCAGGTGACAGTGGGTGGGTTCAGATCTAGGGCCCACTGTCTTTTGTCTTGTCTATGCCTGCCTGTCATGACAGGCAAACCCTGAGCAAAGTGCCGTTCAATCACACAACATAATAGAAGTTATAGAAGTTCAGATGAAACTGCGGCCAACAAATCCTCCTTGGTGCAGTGCGGAGAGTGAGGATGTCCGAGCTCATAGACAGCAAAGCTTCTTCCTCGCAGATACGTCACCATCTCGTCTGAGCATTTCCACCCCTTAAATGATTTACAGTCCGAACCTGCACATGTGAAAACGCTACATATAAAACACACAAATGGGAATTCCAGATCTCCGACCGTCTGGAATTGAGTGACTTTCAGTGGAGGTAACACGGCTCTAATGGTCTGGAACAGAAGTTGCTTCATAGAAGTCTGTTGGCTGCTTGTGTCATGGAGCAACCCACCTGCCAAGAGAAAGCCTCAATGAGGATTTTACCGTTTTTACAGTTAACATTTTTTGTTTTTTATAATAGCAAAATTAAATCTTTATAAACCCAACTAACATTACCGTATAACAGCTCTTCTGTGGTCCACTAGGGGTCACACTGCGTTTTGCATTCATTTTTCCACATCCGTTTTTTATTATATAAAAAACGGATCAAGACACATCCATTTTTATTTGCGTACAATTAGTCCTATTAGTATTTAGATTAGTTTAGAAGTTGCCTTTTGGAACCTCCACCTTGTGGTATAAAGTCCTTTTAGTTATCTGGGTCGGGCACGGCACTTCCTGTGTTCTGACTCTTTTTTTCTCACATAACAGGAAACAGTCAGAAAACAGGAAGTCCTGTGTATCCCATACATAGTGCCCAAAAGTCTATTCTGTTCAGTTTACCTAGGTTCAGAGCTATCTTCAAAAAAAATAGTTCACATCTGTTATACCCAGTAATCAATCGTACATAGGATTTGTGTACTGTGATTTATCCAGAGTGGGTAGATCTGTATTTTTGTGTTATATCTTATATCATAGCTATCATATTTAGCTTTTAAACATGGTGACAACCAGAGGTGGTAGGCGAGCAATGACAGGCGTAGGAAGTGGAGATAGAGGTAGTGCCCAAGGCAATGCTTCCAGTGCTCCGGCCAACACACAAGCGAGAACATGGTCAGTAGCAGGACCGTCAGGCCTGTGCTCTCTTGCTCGGTTTCCTGTGCGCCTTATTACTGAACAGCGTCATCAATCTGTTCTTCAGTGGTTATTGGACCCTGAATCAAGCGCTATGACCTCCACTTCCTCTAAGTCATGGCCACAAATGTCGTCATCATCATCATCGTCAGTCCAACTGGAATCGAACATGGGTAGAATGTCCCTACCCAATATACAGGCCACTGAAAATAATCCACATTCTGAAGAGCTCTTTGACCTAACAATGCAGTTGGGGTCCGAAGATGGTTCAAAAGATCAAGAGGCCAAAGAGGATGATTTATTCTGCTCTAGCGTCCAATGGCTGATGCCCTCAGAGGAGGATCAGGAAGCTGGTCTGTCGTCAGAAATACCAAGCGGTCAGCTATGCCTGAAAGTGTCTATGGCTTCTAGCCTGCAGCTTAAGGATGTAGACTGTCAGATAGAGGAAGTCACCTGTCATAACGATGATGATGATGATGATGATGATGACATTGCGGATCCAACGTGGTCTTTGGACTAACAGCTGCCAAGGGCATCGTCAGTGGAGGATGAGGAGGATGAGGTAGTTACAGTGCAGGTCCGACCTCAGAAAGGGAGAGGGCGGTCGCACAAGTCCGCTGATATTACTCCGCCAGCCATGGTTGGTGGTGGCAGTGGGAACACGGGTACTAGGTTTTTGCTGTCTAAGAGCCTCTGTCACCTCTGATTCACAACTGAGGTGATATGTCGTATTTGCCGGCAACGCATCAGTGGAGGAAAAAATTTAAAGTGTTTAAGTACCACGAGCATGAACAGGCACATGCAGGGAAAGCATGAATTGCTGTGGAATAGTCACTCGGAGAAAAAGGGTCACACAGGTCCTGGGCTTCCAACTACCATGACATCTTCTGCCTTCTCCTCCTTCACCACTGCCAAGCCAAAGTGGCCCTCTGCTGCCGATGTGCCGATGCAGCATTAGCAAGCACCATCTCCGTTCTCAGATACTGTCAGCCGCTTCCCACCACCAGCAACACAGTTCACACCTTCACCTACCACCAGTGTGACCTGCACGCCGTACAGCAGCAAGTCCGGCAGCCAGCCTTCTGCATACCAGGTGTGGGAGCATAAGAAAAGCTTTCACCCCAACCATCCCAAAGCCAAAAAAACTTAATGTCGCCATTGCCAGGCTGTTGGCTTTGGAGATGTTGCCTTTCCCCCTGGTGGACACAGATGGCTTCCGCCACGTTTTGGCATGTCCCCAGTATCAGATGCCTAGCAGGCATTTCTTTGCAAGAAAATCTGTTCCTTCTCTGGCCCAGCACGTTGCAGAAAATATATCAAGCGCGTTGGCTGCATCTGTGTCCACCAAGGTCCATCTGACTACAGACACATGGACCAGTAAGCACAGTCAAGGTCGTTACATTTCCCTGACTGCTCACTGGGTGACTTTGGTGGCTGACACTGCCTCTGGGGCCTCTGGGTCTATGGCGACAGTCTCCGAAAACTGCTAGGATGGTGCACAGCCAGGATCCAAAACCCTGTCAGGTAGCATCACATGCTGAGAGAAACCAGGCCGTTCTTAAAGAGGATGTACCATCATAGAAACATAGAAGATTGTCGGCAGAAAAAGACCACTGGGTCCATCTAGTCGCCCTTTTAGTATTTTCTTTCTTATTATCTTAGAATAGATGTATGTTTATCCCAGGCGTGTTTAAATTCTGTTCTTGTAGATTTACTAACCACCTCTGCTGGAAGTTTGTTCCAGGTATCTACTACTCTTTCAGTAAAATAATATTTTATCACGTTGCTTCTGATCTTTCCCCCAACTAACCTCTCACTTTGACCTCTTGTACATTCTACCCATGTTAGCTTCCAGTTGGACTGACGATGATGATGACGACATTTGTGGCCATAAGGAAGTGGAGGTCATAGCGCTTGATTCAGGGTCCAATAACCACTGAAGAACAGATTGCCTTGGGCACTACCTCTATCTCCACTTCCTACGCCTGTCATTGCTCGCCTACCACCTCTGGTTGTCACCATGTTCAAAAGCTAAATATGATAGCTATGATATAAGATATAACACAAAAATACAGATCTACCCACTCTGGATAAATCACAGTACACAAATCCTATGTACGATTGATTACTGGGTATAACAGATGTGAACTATTTTTGTAAACTGAACAGAATAGACTTTTGGGCACTATGTATGGGATACACAGGACTTCCTGTTTTCTGACTGTTTCCTGTTATGTGAGAAAAAAAAGAGTCAGAACACAGGAAGTGCCGTGCCCGACCCAGATAACTAAAAGGACTTTATACCACAAGGTGGAGGTTCCAAAAGGCAACTTCTAAACTAATCTAAATACTAATAGGATTAATTGTATGCCAAAAAAAAAAAATGGATGTGTTTTAATCCGTTTTTTTATATAATAAAAAACGGATGTGGAAAAATGGTTGCAAAAACGCAGTGTGACCCCTAGTGGACCACAGAAGAGCTGTTATACGGTAATGTTAGTTGGGTTTATAAAGATTTAATTTTGCTATTATAAAAAACAAAAAATGTTAACTGTAAAAACGGTAAAATCACATCCTCTTTAATCTGACCCACGGATAAAACGGCGCATGGAAGCCGGTCCTGCGGTCCATTTTTGAACCATGGCCCGGTTCCCGGGTACAGCGCCGTTCTATCCACGGGTACTGGGTCGGGGCTAAAGCACAGAAGTCGGGCTGGCCCGCCCCCAGTGGGAGGGAATTCCCTCCCCTCTATGACGCAGAATCAATGGCAGGGCCGGCGTCAGCACCTGGCATACTCGGGCAAGTGCCGGGGCCCACGGCCGCCCAAGGGGCCCCCGACACTTGCCCAAGCAGTGAGACAGACGCCCGCCGCATCACCGACCCCCGGGGGAGGGCTGGAGGGGCTGGGGAAGGACCTGCCTTGTTTGCTGCACTGGGGAAGGACCTGTGGTGACGTCATAAGGGGGCGGGACTGAGAACAGGAGAGGCTGTATATGGATGAAGGACCTGTGGTGATGTCATAAGGGGGCGGGGCTGAGAACGGGAGAGGCTGTATATGGATGAAGGACCTGTGATCATTGTCATGTGACATGAGGGGGCGGGGCTCACTAATACCTTCCCTCTGTATGCTGTGAGTTTTAGTCCTTCTCTTATATCTCCTCCTGTAATGGCCTCTGATCTCCCATAATAACAGGCTGGCCATGCTGGGAGTTGTAGTTCTCCTCATATCTCCTCCTGTAATGTCCTCTGATCTCCCATAATAACAGGCTGTCCATGCTGGGAGTTGTAGTACTCCTCTTAAATCTCCTCCTGTAATGGCCTCTGATCTCCCATAATAACAGGCTGGACACTCTGGGAGTTGTAGTCCTATTATGTCTCCTCCTGTAATGTCCTCTGATATCCCATAATAACAGGCTGGACATGCTGGGAGTTGTAGTTCCCCCTGGTATACCTCATGTAATGCCTCCTGATTGTAACTCCATTCTGGCCTGCTCTATGGTGACAGACTAGAATACAGACTCCAGGGGGACGACCTCCTTCTAGCACCTCCATTCTAGTCCATTCTAGCATGGATGCGCTCTCACCAACAGGTGCAGAGCGATGACGTCATCACGTCTGCTGGTGGATCCACAAGGCGCACACAAGGGAGAAGAGGACCCGTCCCCCGCCCGAATTAGTGAGTATGTTTTATTTTTTTATTTTCTTGTGCTGAGGGAGATCAGGGGGCATTTCTATGGGGCAGAGCAGGGGGCATTACTATGGGGACAGAGCAGGGGGCATTACTATGGGGCAGAGCAGGGGGCATTACTATGGGGACAGAGCAGGGGGCATTACTATGGGGGCAGAGGGCATTATTACTATATGGGGGGCACAGCACAGGACCCACAAACCTCCTTACTTTACTGCACATGACACCAAACAGTGGAGTTACTACTGTATAGGAGCCTATGGGTGGGGAAAAGGGAAGGAAGTTGCTGGAAAAGTGCGGAGCCTAACATGTTTGTCTCACAGGTTCTGAAGAGATGAATTGTAGCTGGAAGAAATCATCATGGAGGTCTGGGCCAGATGGAGAGGAAACGGAGAGCGATCGCCTCAGATCAAAGAAGACGTCACCTGTGAGTTACTGGATTACGTTTTTTTTCGATATTTTGTCAAACTTTATTTGGTAGGTGTGCCCCGAGGTGTGCTAGGTGTGCCCCGAGGTGTGCTATACAAAGGGGCCCGCTGAGGCTCTCTCGCCCAAGGGCCCACAAAAACCTGGAGTCGGCCCTGATCAATGGAGCCGCGTCATAGAGGGGCGGCGGTTTTCTCACACTGGGGCGGGCCGCCTCCTGTGCTTCAGCCCCGGCTCGGTACCCGTGGATAGAACGGCAACGTACACAGGAATGGGCCCCGGTTCAAAAAATGGACCGCAGGAGTGGCTTCCGTGTGGCGGCGCCGTTCTATCCGTGGGTCAGATGGATGGTCAGAGGATGCACCTGAGGGCACATACTCTTTAAATTAATTTGTCTTGGAGACCGTCAACACACAGGTCAAGCGCTGTGGAGGGTTCTGAGCACCAACCATTGGCTGGGTGCTAAGAATCTGTCACCAGGTAAGGTGGTGTGCGACAACGGGAGCGATCTCCTTGCTGCCCTTAAGATCGTCAGATTTATGCCCGTTCCTTGTCTGGCACACGTCATGAACCTGGTTGTGCAGAAATTTCTTAAGTGCTGCCCGGGTCTTGACTGTTTCCTGAAGAAGGCTCGAGGTCTTAGCCCCCACTTCTGACGTCCCCACCCTGCTTCGGCATGACTGGCAGCGTTGCAACGTGATCTGGGCCTCCCCGTCACCGTCTAATCTGTGATGTGGCAATACACTGGAACTCCACGCTCCACATGCTCCAGCGGTTGTGGCAGCAGCGTAATGCCATTATGCTGTACAAAATGTCGCTTGGCCTGACTAGCAGTGGTGCGAACCTCGGGGTATTCACTCATAGAGAGTGGAGACAGGTGAAGGATCTGTGCGCCATCCTTGCCAGTTTTGAAAAGGCCACCAAACTGGTCAGTCGAGACGATGCCCTTATCAGCATCACCGTTGTGGTGATATTTTTACAGCCACTCTGCAGCAGCAGCTCTCAGCAGTGATGGAGGAGGAAGAGGAGGAGGGGAGGAGGAGGCACAGAACCAAGTTGTTCCATGTTTCCAGTTTACTCTTCTGGAAGGTAATTGCAGCTTATTCTATCATGTATGGGTATAAAAATTAACCCGAAAATCTTCCATTGACTTTAATGGGGTTCGAGTTTGATTCGAACCTCAAACCGAATGCACCTACTGTTCGAGGGTCGACTCGAACTCGAACATTTTACTGTTCTTTCATCACTATTCCTGACATGGACAGAGGTGGCAGCAGAGAGCACTGTGTCACACTGGAGAGAATACACCACTTCCTGCACGACATACAGCAGCTGATAAGGACTGGAAGTAAATTAACAATCTCTGTCACCAGTTTGTTTGAAAGAAAAAAATTGAACTACCCCTTTACCTTCAGTCTACTGCATCAGCACAGCATTTGTTATATAATAGTTTATTAGGGTTGGTCGAAAGCATCTTCAATGATAATAAAGGTAAATGTAGCTGTAATCTCGCCACGTTGGTTTCTATACAAGCAAATGTCGTTTTGTTTACTAGTAAATTGACATTGACTGTAGTTATGCATCAGCCGATTAAAAAAATAGCCTTTAAGTCTTATGCAAACAGTTTTTAACCTACTTTGGATGTTTGTGTTTCGATCTGATTGTTTGAATGATTTATGCTCTTTTTGATAAGGTGCTTGCACAGGACGGTAGAACGGCCAATCCCCAAAACTGAACACAATCACCGGGTTTACACAGTATTCACTAAGCTAAAATTATTTACAGGGAGAAAGATTATTCAACCAGGACTGGGCTCTAATGGTTTCTGCAGGTGACACCGTACAGAACACCCACCGTAGCCATGGCTTACCTCTTAAAGGGGTACTCTGCCAAAAATTTTATCTTTCAAATTATCTGACTTCAGTAAGTTAAATATATTTGTAATTTGCGTCTATTTAAAAATCTCCAGCCTTTCAGTACTTATCATCGGCTTTATGTCCTGCAGGAAGTGGTGTATTCTCTCCAGTCTGACACTCCTGTCCATGTCAGGAACTGTCCAGAGCAGCAGCAAATCCCCATAGAAAACCTTTCCTGCTCTGGACAGTTCCTGACATGGACAGAGGTGGCAGCAGAGAGCACTGTGTCAGACTGGAGAGAATACACCACTTCCTGCAGGACATACAGCAGCTTAGCTTAGTGCTGCAAGCTGTTTTTTCTTCTCATCTGATATCTGTCAAGTATAGTATTTGCTGGAGCATCAGGCTACTAGAAAGTACTTGATCTCCAGCGAAAAAAAATTCTTTGAAATCCTTCAAAAGTGCCAGAGATTTGTAATTTACTTGTATTAAAAAAATAAGTCGTCTTCCAGTACTTATCAGCTGTTGTTTGTCCTGCAGGAAATGGTGTATTCTTTCCAGTCTGGAGAGCAGGAGAGGTTTTCTATGGGGATTTGCTGCTGCTCTGGACAATTCCTGACATGGACATGGCATAATGTATTTCCACAGCCTTAATAAAGTATACCTGTCATGATCAGACCTTCTGGATCAGCCTTGAGATTCTCTGATAATCCGGAAGGTCAGGTCCCCATGTAAACGGAGACACGATCAAACGATAATGCAAACAGTGCATACTTACCTTCCATGATGCAATGTGTTCTGGCGTGTTCAAGAAAAATGACCTTTATTCTGGGCAGACATTTGCTGCACACACAGAGGTGTGTCTGTGTCGCTCTCAGCTCCCACCCCGCACAGCCTCAGCCTGTCTTGTGTTTGGCCCACAGCTGTTTTTCTTGAACACGCAGGAACACAGAGCAGCAAGGAAGGTAAGTACTCCCTGCTCATGTGATCTGCAAGGGGAAAATTGCAGCACAGATATATGCCTGTCTCTGCTGTCCCTTTCCCTTTAAATTCAGAGGTTTGGCACCCTACATATTAATTTCAATAAAGTCTTTACCCTAGTTTCACTGGGATTAAACTCCCATATTCAGGCACTAATCCTGGGTGTGATCACACCACAAACACACTACTAATATTACTGATTTTAATTTGTATCACCCCCTGCTAAGGAAACAGTGATGCAAATATGTGTCGCTAGCCGAGGATGACTATCCTGTGACGCAGTCCTCATAGTCTCGCTACACACATTCCTAGATCTTCCTTAATCTCTTTGCGCCCTACTTTGGCCAGAAATGCAGAAATGTTACATGAAGATCAGCACAGAAAACCTGACCTCCTGCTGAGATGCCCGGGGGTGTCACAACCAAACAGCAAAAACTCATCACAGAAGATGTCAGTCACAGAGTTTCAGTAGGTCCACGGTAGGCAAATCCAGGAGCAAAGCTGAACACAACTTGACAATTTTTTAACTTTTGTTCTTAAAGGTTATATATATATTAGGTTATATATATATTAACTTTGATAGGGTTAACCAGGATGATTCTAATATCTTGGATATTACTTAACCCTTGAAAACATGGACACAAGAAGAAGTGTTTCCTTCATGAACTTTTTCTCACAGTTGAGGGCTGTTTCTCAATCTAAACGGACTGTCCGGTACGCAGGATTCTGGGAAAGGAGGAAGAGTATGTTATGGGAACTTACATTGCAGCCACAATACAGATGCAAGAAAGAGACATTGTTGTATAAACAATATATAACAAACAACACATTCTACCAGCCAGACTGCGCAGGACAAGAAACTGCTGACCATCTATGGATTGACCTATCAGAGTGTGATATGTATGTGTCGTGTGACTTGAAACCCCGCCTGTATTGAAAGTTTATGTATTTCATGTGAATACATTGCGCATGAGTAGTACCGCCCCATATTCTGTCTATAAAAAATAACACAAATTAATAAAGGGGGCGCGTCCCAAACTTATGCTACTGATACGTACATCAGCTGTCTGTGATTTAAAGTTGTAAGCAGAACTGCAGCTGCTAACTCTAATTTAGAACCATCCTATCCTGGGGAGTGTCTGGCTTCATAATGTCAGGCACATTAAAAGGTAACCTTATCAAAGTGAAAGCATTTTAAGAGGGGATTTTCCTCAAAACAGAATGTAATGTTATATATCAGAATATACATAATAGTCTGACAGGCGTGTCCACACCAACTACTTATATTATAATGGTGTCTCACACATTTAGATTTACCCCCCACAAGGTATACATGGAATAAGGCCATTGATACGCAGATGGTACAATTAAAGGGGTTATCTGGGGTTAGATTTTTTTTTTATATAATGCGACCCTACTAAAAAAACATAATAAATATGCTCTGGTGACACCGGGGGAGCGTGGAGAGGTAAGCAAGATGTTTATTATGTTTTCTATAAAAAAATTGTCTAACACCGGATAACCCCTTTAAGAAGTACACAATCTGTTCTTAAATAAATCTTTGATAGGGATAGCTGGTCTAAACTGTGACATCTCTTGGGTCCCATAGTGTCTGCATGGGTTGCCATCATGGTACATGCATGTACACAAGAGCATTTTAAAAAAAATCGTTCTGTCCAGAAAACCCCTTCACTTCAGCCATACGTGTATATATATATATATATATATATATATATATATATGTTCCTGCAGTGAAGAGGCTTTTAATGTGTGTAGAGCGAGAGCGACTGTAATGTGTCGCCGGAGGTAATGACAGGCAGTCATGGTCACGGAGCTGCATTTCATTAACCCCTTCATGACCCAGGATAAAACTATCCGTCCTGCGTCAGGTAGAGGAGTTCAGAGGAGGACCGTGCGTCATCCCCGCGATTGCAGCTGCTATTAATAGCCCAAGACCGCAGTAGTTATCCATTCAACTTACTCGGCCAGGCCTCAGGGTTGGAATGACTCTGAATTCATCTCGGTATTCTATGTATCTGGTTTGCAGCAGAGCGGACCAATAGAGCACCGATCTAATGGATCAGTGCTCTATTATATACACAGCATTGATCTCAATGGAAGATCAGTGATGTGTTTATAGAAATCCCCCAGGGGACTTGTAATTACTGTGTAAAAAAAAAATAGTATTTTTATTAATAAAAAACCCCCTCCCTAACTAAAATTTAAATTACCCTCCATTTCCTATTTTGTAAATACAAATAAATAAATAAACAAATAAACATATTTGGTATCACTGCGTGCGTATTTGCCCAAACTTTTAAATTATATCATTCCTGATCTCACATGGTAAAAGGTGTAAGCGCAAAAACACACCAAAGTGCAACATTGCTGATTTTTTGTCACATCAAACTCCAGAAATATTGTAATAAAAAGTGATAAAAAAGTTGCATATACACAAGGTACCGATAGAAAGTACAGATCATGGCGCAAAAAATGACACCTCACACAGCCCCATAGACCAAAGGATAAAAGCGTTATAAGCCTGGGAATGGAGCGATTTTAAGGAGCATTTAGATTTAGGTTTTAGTTTTTTAAAAACCATCAAATAATATAAAAGTTATACAAGTTACATAACGTTGCAATCGCAACAACTAGAGGAACATAGATAACATGTCAGTTTTACCATAGGGCAAACCATGTAAACACAACCTCCCCCCCCCCCCCCCCCCAAATGAAAAATATGGTATTTTATTTTTAATTTAATTGCACAAATATTTTATAGAAAAATTAAGTCTATCATTGCAAAGTACATTTAGTGGCGCAAAAAATAAGGGGTTGTGAGGGTCTGTATGAGAAAAAAGGAAGTGCTACGGCATTTTAAACATGAGGAGGAATAAACGAAAGCGCAAAAACTAAAATTCACCCAGTCATAAAGGGGTTAATCCCTTAAAGGAAGTCAGTGACAGGATAAGCATCTGTCACTGACTGATTGGGACCCTGGCAGCATGACGGCCCGGGTCCTGATTACTTATACTGACAGGTGGGGGTAAAACACTTACCTTCATCCTGTCAGGTCGGCGATCTGTGCATAGAGTCTGCTCTCAGGCAGACTCTATGCACAGATCGCCGATACTACTGATTTGTGCTATGCTATGACATTAATCAGTACAGGCAATCAGAGCATTGCATATACAGTATAAGTCCCCTAAAGAGACGTATAAAATGTGTAAAAAAATTTTTATAAAATTAAGAAAAGTTGTAAAACATTTTTTAAAAAACGTAATAAAATAAAGCCCCAATAAACGTTAGAATTCCCTCCTTTCCCATAATACAAATAAAAATATATAAAAATATAAAAAATAAACATATTATATATCGTAGTTTGCAGAATTGTCTGATCTATTGAAATATAACATTATTGTTCCTGCATGTTGAGTGGCGAGGGGGGGGGGGATTCACCTGAATTGCTGTTTTTTATTATTATTATTATTATTATTATTATTATTATTATTATTATTATTATTATATACCAGCAAAAAAATAATAAACAGTGATCAAAAATTTTCTTTTATACCAATATGATACCAATAAAAACTAAAGATAGTGATGCAAAAAATGACCCCAACCAGCCCCGTATGAGAAAAAATAAAAGCATCCTGGCTCTAGGAAGGCGGGGAGGAACATTGCTTCAATTTGACCCGGACATCTGTGCATCAATGACCTTTGGCATGAAGGTTTAAAGGGGTTGTCTATGGGAACAGAATATGGCTGAAGTCTTCCGCTGCCCGGCGTTTACTTCCTGAGATTCTATGTTTCGGTAAGTAAGTTACTACGACTTCTGAGATGTGTAAGTCACAATCATATGCCCACATGCCATGTGACTGCATGCAACTTAGCAACAAACCCCCCCCCCCATACCTTCGAAGGCTTTAGCCATCTTCTACTGCTAAGACAACCCCTTTAATTAGCTTACTAAAGTCTTTAAATGGAGGGGGGGGGGGGGGGGGGAGTAGAGATAAAATAAAAGGTTATAGGGGTATTCCAGCCAAAATATTTTTCTTTCAAATCAACTGGTTTCAAAAAGTTATACAGATTTGTAATTTACTTCTATTTAAAAATCTCAAGTCTTCCAGTACTTATCAGCTGCAGGACATACAGCAGCTGATAAGTACTGGAAGACTGGAGATTTTTAAATAGAAGTAAATTACAAATCTGTATAACTTTTTGAAACCAGTTAATTTGAAAGAAAATATTTAATATGTTTTATCTTAGCATAAGCAAAAATGCAACGATAAATATTTAATATTTTAAACTGTAATGGGACGGATAATATGTTGGCACTGTAAAATGCTATGACCAATATGAAGTAGGGTGTGCTGAAGGTGTTGCAATCTAAACATCCCACAGGGATCCTGCTAAGTATTGTAATGTGTTAAATAAACAGTATTACACAGAGTGTGGGTTTTCACTATTTACTCAGCAGGAAATCACAAAGTAAAGATAATCAGATTCTGATTGGTCGATTGAAATGTCTGATTTATTATGCCTTTTGTTCCTCTTACTGTCAGATCCTAGCAGACACTGGAACTAGAAGACTAGTGTATGGTTACATCAACTAAATAAGACGAAAAGAAAGAAAGAATTACAACTACACAAACAGATCTATTTATTACAGCAGTTTATTATGCACAATTAGTGATGGCTCTAATACAATCACGTTATATATGTCACATGTACATTGTTTATATAGTTATCTCTAATGATTTTCATCTATATTGTAATAACTATAGTAACATGTCAAGCAATTGTAATGGAGGAAAAAAAAACTGTTAAAGAGTAAAAGTAATTTTTCAGAATTCAATAAGTATCAATAGTACAAGTGATTTTAAGAAACTCTATAATAGGTTTTATTAAGCAAAAAAGTTTCCTACTGAACGCAAAAAGCTGTTTTCCTAGCCCCCCCCCCCCCCCCCCTTCACTACGGAAAAAGCAGGATTTCTGTTTCCATTATGCTCTATGGAGAGGGGAGGGGCCGAAGGGGATGAGTGAGCAGGGAGAGGAGAAAAGGCAGCCCTGCACAGCATCCTGCAGTCTCTCACTAAGATACCAGATAAGCACTGACCTTTCTGATGATCTTTGAATCCAGAGTGTTATGTGCCCAAACAGTCTCCAAACTGTACAGCTGCTTCTCTGCTCTTCCTGCTCACTCATGCCCCTCAGCCTCTCCTCACTCCATAGGTTATAATGGAATTAGCAAACCCATCTTCCCTTTGCTCCTCTGTAATTTTGATGCCTTTTCCTGATAATAAACAGATAAGAAGTGGGGGGTGGGGGGTTTCTTAAAAACAATTGAACTATTGATTTCTGACAAAATATTTATAAAAACAGCTACACTTTATGACACTGTGCTTCCACAGTAACTCTTGGCTCTGGCCACTCTAGTTATCAGAATCTAAACAATCAGTTTAAAGGGATTGTTCAGCAAAAAGGTTTTTCTTTTAACCCTACTGGTGCAAGAAAGTGCCAGAGATTTGTAATTTACTTCTATTTAAAAAATCTCCAGCCCTCCAGTACTTATCAGTTGCTGTATGTCCTGCAGGAAGTGGTGTATTCTCTCCAGTCTGACACAGTGCTCTCTGCTGCCACCTCTGTCCATGTCAGGAACTGTCCAGAGCTGGAGAGGTTTTCTATTGGAAGTTTCTCCCTATATCCAGGTCCAGTCTCCTGAAGCTTTTTAGTCTTGTGCTGGTTGAAAAAAAGAGACTAAACACATGAAGTCCCGGCTAGTACAGAGAGTCACGGCTCAGTGTGTCCATCAATCACATGACTGCCTTCTCTGTGAGCGCAGGTGACCTGGATAACACGGGGGGGGGGGGAGTCCAAAGGTGCCTTCACCCTTTTTTTTTGGCCTCTAAAAGAAGTCAGAAAAAAGCATCACGTGTGGCGCATAGTGTTTTTTTTCATCAATTTGCGTTGTTGTTTTTTTTTACTTTTTTTCAGGAATTTTTGATTTTATGTGTGAATAACCTTTTTGTGGTTTAGGCATTTTAGTGTGCACCAAGATGGCTGAACTTCCTTTCCCTCTGCCATCATGTGGCAAAATTAACAAAAACTCCAGGGAAAAAAAAACTCCATACACACATCAATGACGTTTTCTAAGACAACGAGGAAGATCCCATTGCAGTTTGTAAAAAAAATAAAATAAAAGTGCCACCCCCTCAGCAGGCTGCATTTTGAAAAAACTGCCACAGATCCTCAAAAACAGCAGAAAGGAGAGAAAAACGCCCCCCCCCCCAAAAAAAAAAACACCATGTGTGTAAGGCCGATCATACACTTCCATTGACTTTCACCTAACATCTGGCCGCTGGTGTTTTTATTGTCATTTTTCCGAGATTTTAAGGCAGCGTGAAGCCTCCATAAACACCCTGTACCTGAATAAAGTCGGATTGTTGATTCACATCGGTGAGTGCCGTCTAGCTTCTATTTCCGATTAGAAACACAGGAAGTCTCGTGTTTACCATGATAACAAAAAACAAAAATAGAAAAAATAATGAATGTAAATTGCAATCTTGCTTTATATCACATCTACCATTGATTTAGATTTTGAAAATTAAAATGAGAGGTACACTTTAAAACCATGTTGAAAAAACGTACGGACAACGGCCATTGGTTGGCACGCAAAAACAACAGCCATTGTATTGGGTGTCAAAACAGCCGTTGTATTGAGTGTACCTTGTGTGGACAACGGACGTTGTTTGCATTGACTTCAATGCAACACATTTCACTATAAAAAGAACGGACATTATTTTAATTGAAATTAAAATGTCATAAAATGTATGTTGTGTGAACATAACCTAAAGCTTCATATTAAGAGATTCTGGTAGTGAATACTGATGTAGGGGTCCCATATGGAGATGGGACTTTAGGGCTCCCGCATCCACCATTGTATTCACCTTATGTGCACCGTGAGGGGGCAGATACAGTTGGAATTAGTAATCACCTGGAAATCTGGGCGGCTAGAATGAGAAGCCCACGGCTTGTGACACCAATGCCCGCTGAAGGCTCAGGGCCACAGTTCTTATGCCAATTCTGCCTCTACTATAGTTAGGTCCCTGATTTGAATACAAAGCTTTATTTCTATTAGTAGCGCTGGGTATATACTTATATATGATCCATAAAGAAACCTGAAAAACTAAAGTTTAAAAAAAAAGTTCACGTCACTAAAATGAAACCTATTTGGACTTTGGAGAACTAGGAAACCATCAGTAATCCCAGCACACCTGCAGACTTCTTTTCAGGAGGTGTTACTCTCATCCTTGTGCACACACAACGTGCAGGTGCCCTGATCTCTACATGTTCCGTCTTGCCGCTGTGTAACCTTCCCCTATTCCGCCAGCCATTGCGACACACTGCTGTGTTCTAGAATGGAGGATTCTCCAGGGACCTGCTGTTTGTTGGTGTAGTGTTTGGGGTCAGTGCATCCGGATTTGGCTGCTAACACTGCAAGTGTAACCTAAAGAACAGCTAATCCCTCCTTTTTCTTCTATCGGACAGAAATATAATTGATTTCAATGTGCAGAGACATTACAGACATTTATCTTCACAATAAACTTGGTTTAGAGTGTTTTAAAGGGTAAAATGTTAGTTTTATTCTCTATGTTGTACGTGTTTTATTTTACAGCTTAGCTAAACTACTTTATACTCACAGTATGAAGAGGATATCACAGCCACAGTGGAGTCTGACCAATAGCTGGTGACAGAGGTGGCAGCAGAGAGCACTGCATCAGACTGGGAAGAAAACACCACTGCCTGCAGGACATACAGCAGCTGATAAGTACTGGAAGACTGGAGATTTTTCAAATAGAATTAAACTACAAATCTTTATAACTTTCTAAAACCAGTTAATTTGAAAGAAAAAAAAACGCCCATTGAAAAAAAGTCTAAAACCCATAATAAACGTGGCATACTGTATGTCACACTAAATGTATGTACCTAACTCTGAATGCCGAGATTGCCCACAGAGTTTGTTGCTTGTTATGTGACTGCCAATCAAATGTGTCCCTGTTGAGAGGACATAGTAAAAGAAAAGTTATCTAGAGAGTAAAATCTGTAACATATACTTAAAAGTAATAGCCCCCCCCCCCCCCCCCCCACACACACACACTACATCAACCACAACCACCACCATTTACATTTGCCGTGGCCCGGGATGCTGAGGTGGTGTTATACAGCAGGTGGGCTTGGTGTTTTTCTGGTTCACTTGGCCGTGAGTGGTGATACCCACCCCACTGGCACTTTAAAGGGGGTAGCAGGGGCAACAAAACTAGGACAGAGTCCAGCACTTAAACAATAGCAAATCTTTACTGAAGGACTTTAGTGCAATAGAAAATAGAAAAGGCAAAACACTTGATAGGTGCAGGTGACTGTAGTGTAGGAAGCCTTGGGGGCCTTGTCCTATGTAGAGCTTTACTCTGCCGGGATTAGTGTAGAAAAAGGTATAGTAGAAAAATACTCGTACTCACATTTAGATAATTAGGTATCTGACCACCTTCTGCCCAACCAGAGTGCCAGGTTGGGTAGCACGAGCCCCCGGCCTTTACAACTGGGTGGTGAAGCAGACTTCCCGAGACCTCCCAGGAGAGCCGTTCATAGTCAGTAAGATACTTCAGCTTGCTGCTCTTTGTCTTACTGGGGATCAGTTCCTTTCCTTTGGAAACTGTCCTGAGAATAGGGGAGAAGGATCCCTGGTGTGGACAAGGTGTACTCTAGAGGACTGTTACCCCTCCTGTGGGTTCAGCACTGCATCTTGTAATAAGTCTCTCTGAAAAGAAGAATCTTTCTTAGTCCCTGACAAGGGGCTGTGGCCTCGGCCTCATTGCAGCAAGAACTCTCTCTCTTGCTTGTGTCTCCTACCACCATCTACCTACTTAAGAACGGACACCTCCCACCAGGAACTAACTTCCCTTTTATAGTGGTGGCCGGGTGGACCCTATTTTTGGGGCTGTGTACGGAAGAGGAGAGGGAAGAAGTGTAAGTGGCTGAAGCTGTGTTAAACTTCTCCCACCACTGCACTGTAAATTAACATCGCTGCAGCCTATGCCTGAGGCTGCAGTGAAGATAATTTACGATGCAGGATGGCACAGGTGCAGAAGCTGTGCCTGTGTCATCCGCGGCGGGTCCCAGCTATCAATGATAGCCGGGGACCTGCCGCAACCCTATAGATACCACAGCATCTATAGGGCTTCAGACAGAGAATTCTTCCTCTACAGAGGAAGAATTCTCTTTCCGGTAACCATTGGGGCTCTGCAAAGTTATTGCAGAGCCCCAATGGAAACCAGAAGCCTTAGGCTTCCAGTTTCTAGCTACAGATCGGCGCATGTGGCGGGCGGCCATGAGCTCTGCCCTTTCCCCTCTCTCCCCTGCTGCTGTTACAAGATTCTAACAGCAGCAGGGGACAGAGGAGAGGGGGCAGAGCTATGGACATTAGCTTATGGCATCATTATGATCCCATAGGCTGATGTCGATAAATGACCTGGGCATTGATGCATCAATGACCCATGGTCCTGAAAGGGATAAGCACCTGCACCTGTGATTGGTCAAACTGTGGATAAAACAGTACAAAAGTTAACTCTCTTTACCTTCAGCTGCGCTCACGTACCCAGACAATACAACAGAAGAGTGAGACATCTAGTGGGGAAAAATACACACGACACCTTCATCCCCTTTGTTCAATACCTGACAAAAATACTTTACCCAGGTGGTATAAAGACTTAGTGGACCACCTGTACTGGGACACTACACATAGCAGCTTAGTACAGGTCTCCAGCACTAACTGCCAGGACCAGAGAAACTTCTGACACAAGCAGTTTAACTTGTTACATGATTTGACTGCTGATTGTAATGGATCTGTTGGTCTCACTTACCCCATGGGCCATGCCCCCCCCCCCAACTTCCCGACTGACTACTAAGCCGTCAAGTGTAATCATAACTGCATAATTGCAAGTGATCGTCAGGAGTGCTTGTGTGGTGTCCCACCAGGGGTGTTACCAGTATGTTACGCCCTTTGCAAAAGTCTGTACTTCAAGTAACTGTGGTGATGAAGTAGTACCTAAGCTTTGCCACAAGATGTCACTATTGTATGTAACTGTACTTATGTTTTGCACAGCTGCAGGTAACCAAAGGGTTATTATTTATTGTGAGCTGTACACCAATGAGGACCTTCTCTTCTTCTCTACCTATTCCTGAACTCCTTTCTTTTCTATGCTTTCTTTTCCACCACTCACATTTCACCACCTGTTGGAAGTTGTCACATGGGGAAAGGAAGTATACACCCACACTAGGTAGTCTTAACCTGGTTGTTGAACAGAGAGGACGCAGAACACGTTTGCCAGGTCCCCGCTCCAGAACTAGCCAGTCTTAGTCAGGTTCCTGTGTAGTGCAGACGCACATGGAAAACCCAGACAACAGTTTCTTGAAAGCAGCACTTGCACACACTATGCAGTGTTAAGTTACTCAAGGGAGAGGATAAGGCAGAGAAACCCCAACCCACGCTGAAAACAAGTCTAAAGGTGCAGGACGGTATCCTATAACAGAAGAACTGATCTGGATAGGGCAAAGTTGCTAAAAGCCTACGTACTCAGTGTGGGTGTCACCAGGGAACCTTGGCCACTCTGCTTAACCCAGGTAACAAGGTCTGGGGCTTGTGTCACCCTCACATGACGGGTCACCTGACACTGGTGGGCAAAAAGTTTTATTGTGACAAAGGTCAAAACACGGGCACAAGTAAACGTCTACTTTCAAGTATTCTACTTCTTCTAAAGTTGTGGCAGAGCACACTTCTACCCTGGGTTGGGACTCTCAGCACACACTCCTCTCTACTACTCTGAACTTCCAGTACAAACTCCTCTCCACTGTTCTGGACTCTCAGCACAGACTCCTCTCAACTACTCTCAGCTCTACTACTCTAAAGGTCCTCAGTACAGCTCCTGTCTTGTCAAGTCTACCGTCCACTATAAACTATTGTACAAAGTGTTTGTTTATGCTAAAGGGACTCAGTGATTATTACTCAGGCACCTACACAGTAGATACCACATTCTTGGGTCATCTCCCCTTTCTGTGGGTGGCGGTACTGATAGTCTGGGTGAGTCACAACTCCACTCCGGACCACTGTGATAAGTACCCAAGGGACCCCCTCACATCCCGGCAGGTCACCGACCACAGGGGAAAAGATATAGCCACTCTAAACTAAAAGCAGGTGTGCCTCCATACCTGTGTGTCCACCTGGCACTGGCGTCACAGCAATTTACCGTCTGGCTGAGCTATATCCCGACCACACTTGCAGTAAAAGGGTCATTTGCATAGCCAGGTAGGCCACCTTGTGCTGCAAATGATCACAGCTCAGGGGGGCCCAGTGTATTGCAGGTCCAGGCTACCGGGCCCCCTGATAGGGCGGGACCCATAGCAGTCGTTATGGCTGCTACATTGGTAGTTATGCCCTTGCCATGAGCAGTCTGGGAATATGACCATCTGCTGCCATTGGGCTCCCATGGCAGACAGAAGCCTTCTAAAGACCCCCAGGCCTGCATGTGTATGACTCTGTACCAGCTAGGTCACAGACAGGTGTATAGATTGAGTTGAAGTATTTAGAAAGTAATTAAACAATTAATAAAATATCTAACACCTATTTAAAGGACAACTCCGGCGGGACCCCCCCAAAAAAAAAAAACACAGACACACACAGACACCATACTCACCATCCCTCCGGTGACGATCACCACTCCATTCGCCCGCCGTCCGCCTCACCGTCACCTGCCTCCGCCGTCCAGCGATGTCTCTTGCTTCCGGGTCCATGAGAGAGAAAAGGCTGCCAGTGCGCTTGCGCACCGACAGCCTTTTCATTGGCTGGAGCGCATCACATGGCTTCCAGCAAGCTCAGCCAATCAGGGCTGAGCAAGCTGGAAGCCATGTGATGCGCTCCAGCCAATGAAAAGGCTGCTGGTGCGCATGTGCACCAGCAGCCTTTTCTCTCCCATTCACTCTCAATGAAGACGCCGAAGAGGAAGAAGACCAGGACCGCCCCCCAGCTCTGACGTCACCCATCACCAGATGCCGCCCGGGAGAAGAGGACTGTGACGACCGTAATAGGTAATGTATACATTCTTTAACTTCCGGGGTGGGGGGTCGGGAGTCGGAAAGTGGGGGAAGGGGGCCAGACCTGGGATTTAACTACATTACAAAGTTATATAACTTTGTAATGTGTGTTAAATAAGCCAAAAATTTTTTTTTGCCAGAGTTGTCCTTTAAATTGTCTATTTCTATAAGAGAATAAAAGGATAATGTTTTTTTTAACACACAGTGAATGGTGTATATTTAAAATGTATTCAAATATGATCTTTTTATTGTGCACCTGCATCCCCCCCCCCCCCAAAACAAAAAAACAAAAAAACAAAAAACACTTAAGTGCATAAAAAAATTAAAAGTTATAGGTCTTAGAATGCATTGATAAAAAAAATGGAGAAAACAATTTGGCCTAAGTTGGTTTGGTCACCTAAAGGTTAATTTGAAAGGAAATAGTAAATTATAGTGGCTGTCCTTATGTCGCATCATTTTAAACTGCCTTCCCCATCCCTAAGGGGCGGTTATGTAACGGTAAGCCAAAGGTCAGGCTCAACAACTCCTTTACTGATCGTCTGCCCGCCCGTCCTGTCATTATCTACAATGGAATGTAGTGACCATCCTGTATGTGGGGGAGCAGGGAGAGTACGTCGGACCTGCCGGAATGCTTGTTGATGGTTGGACAATGCCAAGTCAAAGTGGTGGCAGGTAGAGGAGATAAGTAAGCAGGTAATGCATCGTTGGAATGTAACAGCACTGGCCAGAAAAGCAGATTAACATAAAGTATAAAAAGGAGTTATTACAGCCAAGCGAGCAAACAAAATGGAAGAGCACAAGGCAGAAGAGTCAGGATTGAGTGGGGCCGGGAGTGTTTCCCCATCAGCGAGGACAGCTGCTTTCATCTGAGAGGCATCTGCTATACAAGTCACCCAGAAACAAGAGCAAACCAGTCTAATTCACTGTACACAGAAATCTCTTCAAAACCCTTTCAGGATTTATGTTATGGCTCCAGATATCTGCAGCACAAAGGCCGCCTTCACGGCTCAGGTAGGAAGTGAGGCAGCGGGACGCGTTTCATATCACCGCCCAGTAAACGGACACTGGAGAGCTCGGACCATCATCACCTAGGGATTCGATCCAAGCATGCAGAGTATTCAATATCATTCTATATAATAAATATATATACGGGGGGGAATACTTTAAAATGATTTAGAGTATTTGTCACCCAGCATGTACTAGAGAACATAAAGTATACACACAAAGAGAACATAAAGTATACGCAAAGAGAACATAAAGTATACACATAAAGAGAACATAAAGTATACACATAAAGAGAACATAAAGTATACACATAAGGAGAACATAAAGTATACACATAAGGAGAACATAAAGTATACACATAAAGAGAACATAAAGTATACACAAAGAGAACATAAAGTATACACATAAAGAGAACATAAAGTATACACAAAGAGAACATAAAGTATACACAAAGAGAACATAAAGTATACACAAAGAGAACATAAAGTATACACATAAGGAGAACAAAGTATACACAAAGAGAACATAAAGTATACACAAAGAGAACATAAAGTATACACATAAAGAGAACATAAAGTATACACAAAGAGAACATAAAGTATACACAAAGAGAACATAAAGTATACACATAAAGAGAACATAAAGTATACACAAAGAGAACATAAAGTATACACAAAGAGAACATAAAGTATACACATAAGGAGAACATAAAGTATACACAAAGAGAACATAAAGTATACACAAAGAGAACATAAAGTATACACAAAGAGAACATAAAGTATACACATAAAGAGAACATAAAGTATACACAAAGAGAACATAAAGTATACACATAAAGAGAACATAAAGTATACGCAAAGAGAACATAAAGTATACACATAAAGAGAACATAAAGTATACGCAAAGAGAACATAAAGTATACACATAAAGAGAACATAAAGTATACACATAAAGAGAATATAAAGTATACACAAAGAGAACATAAAGTACACACAAAGAGAACATAAAGTATACACATAAAGAGAACATAAAGTACACACAAAGAGAACATAAAGTATACACATAAAGAGAACATAAAGTATACACAAAAAAACATAAAGTATACACAAAGAGAACATAAAGTATACACAAAGAGAACATAAAGTATACACATAAGGAGAACAAAGTATACACAAAGAGAACATAAAGTATACACAAAGAGAACATAAAGTATACACATAAAGAGAACATAAAGTATACACAAAGAGAACATAAAGTATACACAAAGAGAACATAAAGTATACACAAAGAGAACATAAAGTATACACATAAGGAGAACAAAGTATACACAAAGAGAACATAAAGTATACACAAAGAGAACATAAAGTATACACATAAAGAGAACATAAAGTATACACAAAGAGAACATAAAGTATACACAAAGAGAACATAAAGTATACACATAAAGAGAACATAAAGTATACACAAAGAGAACATAAAGTATACACAAAGAGAACATAAAGTATACACATAAGGAGAACATAAAGTATACACAAAGAGAACATAAAGTATACACAAAGAGAACATAAAGTATACACAAAGAGAACATAAAGTATACACATAAAGAGAACATAAAGTATACACAAAGAGAACATAAAGTATACACATAAAGAGAACATAAAGTATACGCAAAGAGAACATAAAGTATACACATAAAGAGAACATAAAGTATACGCAAAGAGAACATAAAGTATACACATAAAGAGAACATAAAGTATACACATAAAGAGAATATAAAGTATACACAAAGAGAACATAAAGTACACACAAAGAGAACATAAAGTATACACATAAAGAGAACATAAAGTACACACAAAGAGAACATAAAGTATACACATAAAGAGAACATAAAGTATACACAAAAAAACATAAAGTACACACAAAGAGAACATAAAGTATACACATAAGGAGAACATAAAGTATACGCAAAGAGAAAATAAAGTATACACATAAGGAGAACATAAAGTACACACAAAGAGAACATAAAGTATACACAAAGAGAACATAAAGTATACACAAAGAGAACATAAAGTATACACAAAGAGAACATAAAGTATACACATAAAGAGAACATAAAGTATACACATAAGGAGAACATAAAGTACACACAAAGAGAACATAAAGTACACACAAAGAGAACATAAAGTATACATATAAGGAGAACATAAAGTATACACATAAGGAGAACATAAAGTACACACAAAGAGAACATAAAGTATACACATAAGGAGAACATAAAGTATACACATAAGGAGAACATAAAGTACACACAAAGAGAACATAAAGTACACACAAAAAGTGAACATCTCTTTTTGACATTTTGGTTTAAAATCATGACGTAATTTCTAAAACCACATTGTAAAGTTGGAGTCCCTACATTCTTTTAAAGGGCTCCAAATCTACTGAATAGGCATACAAGGGCACAGCTAAGCGACTGCACAGGTAGCATTTGCATCTGGGACCCTGGTATTTAAGGGGGACCCAAAAACTTTTTCTGACCTTAGAAGACTTCAGTAATATAAATGGAAAATGGTAGGCGGGGTCCCTTTTCATGTTCCTTAGACTTTGAGGATTCATCTGTGGTGTCCCACCATGGGTGTAGTCCTATGCACTTTAGTAAGTTGTTTTCTCAGATATACCTGCTATATGCTGACCAGTCACAGGTGCTCTTTCTTTTCTAACCTATCCTATTCCTCTTCTCTCACCCACACTCAGCCCCACCACTCACAGGAGGGTTTAGATTTACCCCTGCAGGAGGAGTTAACCTGGCTGAGGAAGTGAATCAGTTCTTAGTGAGTTTTTAGAGTGAGAGGAAACAAAGAGACCAGGTTCCTGCGAAAGTTAAGCCAGGGCCTGGCTTAGCCAGGACCTCTGACAGGGACCAGAGATCACAAACAACAGACTTTTGTTTATGCAAGCAACTACTTTTACTATGCAGTGCTAAGCTCACCTCAGGGGAGAGAAGTTACCTAGGATAACCCTAGCCCACACCAGGAACCCTTCTAAAACATGCAGGGCAGTCTTCTGATTCTAGAGGAGCTGACCCCAGTAGGACAAAGCTATCAGTGTAAAGGTCTACGTATCCTTCTGTGCAGGTCAGAGCACATTATTTCTTTGCACTTGCTAACAAATGGGTCTGACTGGACTTCTCCTTTAACCACTGAGCCATCATGCTGCCCACTGATAAGTGATTGTTACAATGATTGGCTGTTTGTAGATGTACTGGAGCATTACACATTACGTTTTAAATACTGACACACTGCTAGGAACCTTACAGAGGAAAGGGTGGAGATTGCTTTTGTCTAGCCTCTCTACCAAGAGGAAGAGGCTTTAGTCAGTCTGGTTCTGCCTTTTCTAAAGAGAGAATGTATTAAGACTACAGTACAGCCTCTTCACGTGAGAGAAAGTGTGGAGTGAATTTGTCAGAGGATAGTTAAAGGGGTACTCCAGCCAAAATCTTTCAAATCAACTGGTGTCAGAAAGCTATATAGATTTGTAATTTACTTCTATTAAAAAAAAAAACTGAAGTCTTCCAGTACTTATTAGCTGTTGTATGTTCTGCAGGAAGTGGTGTATTCTCTCCAGTCTGAAATAGCGCTCTCTGCGGTCACTTCTGTCCATGTCAGGAACTGGGTTAAAAAGCACCATGTCTAGATAGACCGTCAAACATCACCACTTTGGGGATATATTTATCACTGCTTTTCGGCAACCATTTCATTGTACACAAGCAGATAGTTTGCCTGCGCTATGACCAATGATGACGAGTACCCCAACCTGCTCAGTAATTGCCACTCAGCCGCCTGTCAGCGGTCGGGGGGAACAGTCTTTGTGAGTGGATCCCCTTTGTACAGTATACGGATGATGGGCGCTGTCACACACAGACATGGCTTTAGCATTCATCCCACTCACTTAGGTGACTCTTTACAGAATGCAGATGGAGCTTATACCTGTGACAATCACCTGTCTATCTACTCTCTGTTTATTTCAATGAAAGTCCGAAAAGTGTTTCTGGCATCTCCCTAATATATTTGTGTAAGTTGTTATGAAGACAATGCCCGAGGCGAGACATTACTGCTGCCGCTTAGACCGCAGTTATCCACTCAAGTTGTTTCAACTTTTACATGTCAGTATCGATTCTTAGTAAGATGAAAAGAAAATATTTTGTGCAGATTACATATTGTATGTTTGTATATATATATATATATATATATATATATGTGTGTGTGTGTGTGTAAGATAAACAGTGTACTTAATGATTCTACCAATACAGTTGACGTAAAGTTAAGGGTTTTTTTCACCATTTTTTTCTTCCCTTTCAAATTAACTGGTGTCAGAAAGATAAATAGATATGTAATTTACTTTTATTAAAAAACTCTCCAGTCTTCCCATACTTATCAGCTGCTGTATGTCCTGCAGGAAGTGGTGTATTCTCTCCAGTCTGACACAGTGCTCTCTGCTGCCACCGCTGTCCATGTCAGGAACTGTTCAGAGCAGCAGCAAATCCCCATAGAAAACCTCTCCTGCTCTGGACTGTTCCTGACATGGACAGAGGTGGCAGCAGAGAGCACTGTGTCACACTGGAGAGAATACACCACTTCCTGCAGGACATAGAGCAGCTGATAAGTACTGGAAGACTGGAGTTTTTTTTAATGGACGTAAATTAGACATTTTTGTGTGAACAACCCCTTTAAGGACTGAAACATCAGTCAGTAGTCAGCAACCAGGCACATACCTGTGTCTCTCCAAGAAAAGTCCCCTTAAAAATATTTGCCCACCATAATGTGATGTACCCCCAGGGGAGTTATATCGGAGGAACGGCCAGTCACTTGCTAGGTGTTGTAGTGCGACACCACTCCTGTGGTGGATGGCTGAGATACAGCCGGACCCTATTATGTTGTCACGTGATGCCAGTACCAGGTGGGCACACAGGTGTGATGGCACACCTGCTTTGAGTTAGTAAGGCCGGTTGTACCCTTCTCCCCTGTGGTCGGTGTCCTGCCGGGCTGCTACCAGGTCCCCTGGGATAATGTCACAGATGATCTAGTCACAGGTGCCCAGAGCGGTGTGATGACCCTCCCGGATAGTAGGACCCCCCACCCACAGAAAGGGGAAGTGTCCTGAGGTTGCGGTGTGTACGCTGTACAGGTGGTGGTGAATAATCACAGACTGAGATAACGTTGAGTTGGTTACTACTTGTAAATGTGCAGCAGGTAATACAGAAGATCTCTGATATATACTGGACAAAGTTCCAATAAAGACTTGGACATAGGACGACCAGATCTGTAGGATAAGTGCAGTGTAGGGGGTAGTTGTGTAGTTTGAGTTGTGCTGAGGTAGAGTAGCAGAGAGGAGGATGCCGTGAGAGTCTCAACCCATGTAGTAGTGTGCTCTGCCGGGATGTTGGAGGATACAATAGAATACTTGTAGAAGAAGAAGAAGACCTGTGCCTGTCTGTTGACCTTTATTCTAGTCTTCACACCACCTTATGCCCACTAGCTTTGGCCAAACCGTACTAATAGGTGACACAGGCCCCAGACCTTGTTTACCTGGGTTGAGCGGAATTCTGAGGGTTCCCTGCTGACAACCGCACTGCCAGATGGAGTTTATAGGCTTACTCCAACGTTGCTCCACCCGGATCAGTTCCTGTTTTTTTGGCTTTATAGTGGATACTGTCCTGCACTGTCACTTCTCCTTGTCCACGGCATGGGTTGAGGTTGGCTAGTCCTCTCCTGAGAGGTTTAACACTGCATAGTGCTTTGTGTGGGTACTTGTGAGAAGGTTGGTAACAGTGTGCTGTCTTGCGTCCTACCCATGCGGGGCACTGGCTAGGACTGAACTTTGGGGACCTGGCAGAGGGCCAGGGCCCGGACAAGACTGCTATGGAGAGCTATCTAGCTTGAGTCCTTTCTCCACACCGTCCTGAATGAAAAGCTCTTGCTCCTCCCCCACCCATGGGACTAACTTTCTCTACAGCATGGATGGTGCGCTGTGATTGGGTGAACAGAGTCCAGGAGAAGAATAGAGAGGAGAGGTGATAGGAAAGAAAAAAGCAGAAATCCTACTGGTCTACAGATTCTGGTGACACACAAACACAATAACCCTTTGCGATCCTTCAGCTGTGCAGCTTCCATATACCAATACATATTACAGCAACATCTAGTGGTCAACCTTTAGTACTACTTTCACCATAATAAGACCACAAAAAGTACAGACTTTTGCAAAGTGTGTGCAATAGTAACACCCCTAGTGGGACACCACAATAAGTCTACACCTCCAATAATATGATAATCCCCTAGGAAATACACATAGTCAATTTGCATACATTTATAGAACACCATCTTCACATTTCCTGCCCATGGTGTAGATCATTGAAACCATCTGCACCCCGACATATATTATCCCCAGCAGCTCAATGTCTCCACATAGTGCACCATGCTACCCATACCCCAAACACAGTGCACCATGCTACCCACACCTCAAACACAGTGCACCATGCTACCCATACCCCAAACACAGTGTACCATGCTACCCATACCCCAAACACAGTGCACCATGCTACCCACACCCCAAACACAGTGCACCATGTTACCCATACCCCAAACACAGTGCACCATGCTACCCACACCCCAAACACAGTGCACCATGCTACCCATAGCCCAAGCACAGTGCACCATGCTACCCATACCCCAAACACAGTGCACCATGCTACCCACACCTCAAACACAGTGCACCATGCTACCCATACCCCAAACACAGTGCACCATGCTACCCACACCCCAAACACAGTGCACCATGCTACCCATAGCCCAAGCACAGTGCACCATGTTACCCATACCCCAAACACAGTGCACCATGCTACCCACACCCCAAACACAGTGCACCATGTTACCCATACCCCAAACACAGTGCACCATGCTACCCATACCCCAAACACAGTGCACCATGCTACCCATAGCCCAAGCACAGTGCACCATGTTACCCATACCCCAAACACAGTGCACCATGCTACCCATAGCCCAAGCACAGTGCACCATGTTACCCATACCCCAAACACAGTGCACCATGCTACCCATAGCCCAAGCACAGTGCACCATGCTACCCATACCCCAAACACAGTGCACCATGCTACCCACACCTCAAACACAGTGCACCATGCTACCCATACCCCAAACACAGTGCACCATGCTACCCACACCCCAAACACAGTGCACCATGCTACCCATAGCCCAAGCACAGTGCACCATGTTACCCATACCCCAAACACAGTGCACCATGCTACCCACACCCCAAACACAGTGCACCATGCTACCCATAGCCCAAACACAGTGCACCATGTTACCCATACCCCAAGCACAGTGCACCATGCTACCCATACCCCAAGCACAGTGCACCATGTTACCCATAGCCCAAGCACAGTGCACCATGTTACCCTTACCCCAAACACAGGATTATCCAGGCACCAATCCCCATGACTATGTTTCTCAGAGAGGACATTTCCCTTCTTGGCACCACAGGCGCGGGTGTCAACATCTTGTCAAAATTGGGATTTGCATCCATATTGTGACCACAAACCTTGTCTGGACTGTGGGTCTGATGTCCCCCATGCAGCCCCTCTTTTCTCAAGAGTGACAGCCCGCTTAGCCAATCACTGACTGACTGAGACGAGACCGCACCACTGCCAATGATTGGCTGAGCAGGCTGGAGGTGGCTACAATCGGCGAGGGACACTGGAGTCCTAAAGGAGGACACTAGGGGAGCGCAGACAGGTGAGCATCCCCCCCCCTTTTTTACGTAAATTAACTTATGCAGCCGCCATCTTTACAATTTCGTTCTGAACTTTGCAAAAAGTTCAGTATCAGTACCAAACCAAAGTTTTTTGCAAAGTTCACAACGAGTGTCAATTTGGTTCGCTCATCTCTAGTGAAAACCAAAGATACGTTAAATTTTCAAACGGCCCGTCACTGTTATAAAGCCGGAACATTTGTAGATTCTTTACTCTTTACTTTCTCTATGATGACCTAATATTCACAAATACATAGTCTAAGGGGCAGATTTATCAAAGGGTGTAAAATTTAGACTGGTGCAAACTACCCACAGCAACCAATCACAGCTCAGCTTTAGGCAATGCTGAAAGGAAAGCTGAGCTGTGATTGGTTGCTGTGGGCAGTTTGCACCAGTCTAAATTTTACACCCTTTGATAAATCTCCCCCAAAGGGTTCATTTACACAGAAAGATTATCTGCCAATGATTTGAAGCCAAAGCCAGGAACAGACTATAAACAGAGATCAGGTCATAAAGGAAAACCAGAGATTTCTCCTCTTTTCAAATCCATTTCTGGCTTTGGCTTCAAATCTTTGGCAGATAATCTTTCTGTGTAAATGGACTCTAACCCTATTTAATTTTTCATGATCATAAAGCATTATAGTTAAGACAACTTTCAATGACCCTTTAGATCTTCAATCGCCTCTGAACTGCATGAACTTGTAGTCAGTCTCGTCTTGCAACTCTATAGAAAGAACCTTGTTTTGGCAAATTCAGTCATTGTAGACAACAGTTCCTTGAATTTGTGTTGGGACGTATCGCTCTGTTACTGGGACCCTCAGGCTAGTTTCTGTAGTGCAGAATATGTTACCTGCAATGTTGCTTACCTGCTCTCTCCAAGAATATTTTGTTTATCTCCTTTAGAAAAAAAAAACCTCAAAGCAGAAATCTTATGTTATTTTATCTTATTTTCTCTCTGAACAAATGCAGAAATGATTTTGTTAATTTAGTTTATAAGAAGTGATGCATTATAGATTATGTCATCTCCTAAATGTGCATTGTCACTTCTGACATGTCTGCACACACAGACCAAGCGTCCTCTCCCAGCTCTGTGCCCTGTGACCCAGTCCTCATGTAAGTCTATGGGACGGTCTCGGAGCAGGGAGGGAAGCGCTCGGCTGCGTCCGTCTCTCCTGGGTTATTCTAACGATCTTTTGTCTCTATGACGGATGTAGAGTACAGCCAAAGTAAGTGACAGGTACTTGTTGCCAGAGGTTAACTATTATAGCTAAGGAGGTACAGAAGCAGAATATGTGCATTTACAGGACATCTTAAGATAATCCAGGTGTCAGGTCGGGACCCCAGGAACGCAGGACAGGTGAAGCCCTAATGCTGTCACCCGCCCCGCTGTCCCTTCCTTTTGTAGTGATCGCCTCCTTAGCAGGATGACCCCAACCAGAAGACTGGTCGTTGTACTAATATAAGTGGTACACAAGACAGAGACAGGACAAAACAAACACAGGGTCAACACGCCAGGTCAGGAACTATAGGTCATCGCGGCACAAAATCAGAAGTCAGGGAGATAGTCAGGAAGTTAGGCCAAAATCAGGAAAACCAGGGAATAACAATCAGGATACAAAGCTAGCTTAGTCACAACTCAATGAGGCTTTATCACAGGCAAGGAGGCATAATGGGAGTAGTAGTCTTATGGTGGCTGGAGTCCCAACCCCAGGGCAAGATTGGGGCAGAGACTCCAGCCCCCAACCCCCTCATAGAGCTGACTGGCAGTACCGGCCGCCAGTCAGCATAATGGTAACGCAGAGCACCTAAGCCAGAGCACGGCCACGGCGAATACTAGGGACGCCCCTGTGCTACGGCAGTGTCAGGAGCCGTGCATGCTGGTCGGTGTCGGCTCCTGACACCAGCAGTTCACTTAACCAGTTGTATGAAACATTGGCCAAACATAGATTGAAACCTGATCAGTGATTTAGAGATGAGCGAACCAGATGGATTTCTGGTTCGTATGAATCAGAAATCTCGGCGGCTGACTCCCGCTGTCTGTGCAGCAGGTGGATACATCATAAGGAACGCCTGGAAAACTGGGATACAGCCTATGGCCAATATATTTTCTGCAGTATAAGGTGCTTTAATACCAAGGAAAGTCTACACTGCCTGGAATAATTGGAGTGCTGCGGTTTTACACTAAAAAGACTCATTGACGGCCATTAAGGGGTTACCCTACTTCTCCTGATTTACAAGTACTTGTTATGTTTTACTACTTTTAAAGGACGACTATCAGCAGGTTAGAAGCAACTAGTATTGCCACCAAGTTTGTGCAATTTAAAGGGGTTATCCAGCACTACAAAAACATGGCCACTCCCCCCCCCCCTCTCTTGTCTCCAGGTCAGGTGTGGTTTGCAATTAAGCTCCATTTACTTCAATGGAACTGAGTTGGAAACCCCACCCAATCTGGAGACAAGAGAGGGGGAAAGTGGCCATGATTTTGTAGCGCTGGATAACCTCTTTAAAGCAAAACCTCTTTAAAGCTGCCCAAAGCGGACATTTTATAATTTGCTACTGGACACCAAAAGTAAAATGCATACACTGTACACGTTGCTCTAGTCTTAAAGGGGTAGATAACAAAAAAATCTTTCAGATCAACTGGTGCCAGAAAGTACCAGAGATTTGTACTTTACTTCTATTAAAAAATAATAAAAAGTCTTACAGTACTTATCAGCTGCTGTACGTTCTGTAGGAAGTGGTGTATTCTCTCCAGTCTGACACAGTGCTCTCTGCTGCCACCTCTGCACATGTCAGGAACTGTCCAGAGCAGGAGAGGTTTTCTATGGGGATTTGCTGCTGTTCTGGACAGTTCCTGACATGGACAGAGGTGGCAGCAGAGAGCACTGTGTCAGACTGGAGAGAATACACCACTTCCTGCAGGACATACGGCAGCTGATAAGTACTGGAAGAAGTAAATTAAACATCTCTGACACTTTAGGGCACCAGTTGATCCGAAAGATAAAAATTTGATAAAAAGTCCTTTAAGGTACAGTGTTACTCCATTGTGAACTGCTCAGCTGTTCTATTAAATAAAAACATTAAACAGTCAATAAAAAAATCTGCACGGATGCTTCCACTTTTACATTCAGGCCAAAACGATGACAAGGTGATTGTAGCGCTAATTAAAATGTCTACAAAAAAACCCTTAGATGTTATGTGTTAGGCGCATTAGGTGCACGCCAGGCCCCCGCCCACCTACTACCCACCCACGTACAGAGATACATGCCGTCCATCACAACAAGAAATATTGGCCGGTGAGTCTGGGGATCTGGTTGAGCCGCATTTCTCTGCTCAATTACAGCGAGTGGCTGTGGTCTCCTGCAGAGATGGGGGAGACTCAGTAATATGGATAATAATTTGCTCTTGGCAAAGACAAATCTCTGTGCACTGGCAGCTGTCCAGGGGGAAGCTGTAATATACTGGAAACAGGCTCAGCCAAGGGCTCCACCAATCCATAAATTCTTATTTCAATAGAAGAACAGGTCATGTGCATCTTTACAGTTATGGATGAATAGAACGGCCATTGTTACTCTATTTTTAGCACCTGTTTGCATTACTATTTATTTCCTCTAAATACTCCTTGGTGGTATTAGAGTCACAATTTATGACGGACACATTTCAACTCTTTATAAATATAAGAAAACATTGGCAGATACTGTACATCCAATGGGTCCCAACTTACTTCTACCTGTCACAGAGTCCGCTAACCCAATCAGCGATGAATTCCTCTTTGCAGCCAGAAGATATATATATACAGTAAACCAAAACCAACATTATTAAATGTGCCACTCAGCACATATGATGCTCAAAAAGATAAATTAAAACCAAAGGTTGTTATCAGTTTTCACATTATAGCATAGCATGAGCGCAGTATGGGCAGTACTGGGTGGGAGGGGGAGTGGGGGAGGGGCATGGTCTGCATAGCGGGGTCTACAGCCCTGTACTCTGACCCAGGAAGTCTCCCTCACCTTCCAAATCATAGCAGATCCAATTCAGGCTGGGGCTTCCATCAGGGGACAGGACTGTGAAGGTAATCACATCTGCCCTGCTCATTGCTTCATGCTCCCTGCAGTCTCTGTCAGCCCTTGTGTTTTCCATCCTCTCCATGCCTGCTATAATGTGCCTGCACTCACACTCAGCTATATGCACTGCTGCTATAATGTGCCTGTACTTACACTCAGCTATACACACTGCTGCTATAATGTTCCTGCACTCACACTCAGCTATACACACTGCTGCTATAATGTGCCTGCACTTACACTCAGTCATTCACACTGCTGTATAGAGAAGTTTCTGTCACTGTCCTCCTGCACAGCTATGTGATTCTCACTTCCTGATTGGTCCATGCTCAGCACACCCCCTTCTCCATTGCTGTCATGTGACCACATAGACCTCTGGCAGCAGCCCTGCTTCTTTATTCTAGCCTGTTGTACTATGCTACAAGCTGCTGCTGTGTTATCAGGGTTAAGCAGTTACTATACATTATACACCACATGCTGATTGCTATACTGTACAGTAACTTATATATCACATATCCAGCTGCTGTTGTGTTATCAGGGTTATACAGTTACTATACATTATACACCACATGCTGCTATACTGTACAGTAACTTATATATCACATATCCAGCTGCTGTTGTGTTATCAGGGTTATACAGTTACTATACATTATATACCACATGCTGTTATACTGTACAGTAACTTATATATCACATATCCAGCTGCTGTGTTATCAGGGTTATACAGTTACTATACATTATACACCACATGCTGCTATACTGTACAGTAACTTATATATCACATATCCAGCTGCTGTGTTATCAGGGTTATACAGTTACTATACATTATACACCACATGCTGCTATACTGTACAGTAACTTATATATCACATATCCAGCTGCTGCGTTATCAGGGTTATACTGTTACTATACATTATACTCCACATGCTGATTGCTATACTGTAAAGTAACTTATATATGACATATCCAGCTGCTCTGTTATCAGGGTTATACAGTTACTATACATTATATACCACATGCTGATTGCTATACTGTACAGTAACTTATATATGACATATCCAGCTGCTGTGTTATCAGGGTTATACAGTTACTAAACATTATACACCACATGCTGCTATACTGTACAGTAACTTATATATCACAGATTCAGCTACTGTGTTATCAGGGTTATACAGTTACTATACATTATACACCACATGCTGATTGCTATACTGTGTACAGTAACTTATATATCACATATCCAGCTGCTGTGTTATCAGGGTTATACAGTTACTATACATTATACACCACATGCTGCTATACTGTACAGTAACTTATATATCACATATCCAGTTGCTGTGTTATCAGGGTTATACAGTTACTATACATTATACACCACATGCTGATTGCTATACTGTACAGTAACTTATATATCACATATCCAGCTGCTGTGTTATCAGGGTTATACAGTTTCTCTACATTATATACCACATGCTGCTATACTGTACAGTAACTTATATATCACAGATTCAGCTGCTGTGTTATCAGGGTTATACAGTTACTATACATTATACACCACATGCTGCTATACTGTACAGTAACTTATATATCACATATCCAGCTGCTATGTTATCAGGGTTATACAGTTACTATACATTATACACCACATGCTGCTATACTATACAGTAACTTATATATCACATATCCAGCTGCTGCTGTGTTATCAGGGTTATACAGTTACTATCCATTATAAACCACATGCTGCTATACTGTACAGTAACTTATATATCACATATCCAGCTGCTGTGTTATCAGGTTTATACAGTTACTATACATTATATTCCACATGCTGCTATACTGTACTGTAACTTATATATCACATATCCAGCTGCTTTGTTATCAGGGTTATACAGTTACTATACATTATACACCACATGCTGATTGCTATACTGTACAGTAACTTATATCACATATCCAGCTGCTGTGTTATCAGGGTTATACAGTTACTATACATTATATACCACATGCTGATTGCTATACTGTACAGTAACTTATATATCACATATCCAGCTGCTGTGTTATCAGGGTTATACAGTTACTATACATTATACACCACATGCTGCTATACTGTACAGTAACTTATATATCACAGATTCAGCTACTGTATTATCAGGGTTATACAGTTACTATACATTATACACCACATGCTGATACTATACTGTACAGTAACTTATAATATCACAGATTTAGCTGCTGTGTTATCAGGGTTATACAGTTAATATACATTATACACTACATGCTGCTATACTGTACAGTAACTTATACATCACATATCCAGATGCTGCTGTGTTATCAGGGTTATACAGTTACTATACATTATATACCACATGCTGCTATACTGTACAGTTACTTATATATTACATATCCAGCTGCTGTGTTATCAGGGTTATACAGTTACTATACATTATACACCACATGCTGATACTATACTGTACCGTAACTTATAATATCACATATTCAGCTGCTGTGTTATCAGGGTTATACAGTTACTATACATTATATACCACATGCTGCTATACTGTACAGTAACTTATATATCACATATCCAGCTGCTGTGTTATCAGGGTTATACAGTTACTATACATTATACACCACATGCTGTTATACTGTACAGTAACTTATATATCACATATCCAGCTGCTGTGTTATCAGGGTTATACAGTTACTATACATTATATACCACATGCTGATTGCTATACTGTACAGTAACTTATATATCACATATCCAGCTGCTGTGTTATCAGAGTTATACAGTTACTATACAATATATACCACATGCTGCTATACTGTGTACAGTAACTTATATATCACATATCCAGCTGCTGTGTTATCAGGGTTATACAGTTACTATACATTATACACCACATGTTGCTATACTATACAGTAACTTATATATCACATATCCAGCTGCTGTGTTATCAGGGTTATACAGTTACTATACATTATTCACCACATGCTGCTATACTGTACAGTAACTTATATATCACATATCCAGCTGCTACTGTGTTATCAGGGTTATACAGTTACTATACATTATACACCACATGCTGTTATACTGTACAGTAACTTATATATCACATATCCAGCTGCTGTGTTATCAGGGTTATACAGTTACTATACATTATTCACCACATGCTGCTATACTGTACAGTAACTTATATATCACAGATTCAGCTGCTTCTCGTTGTTTCATCTCTTCTACACTTCTACATGTTATTCAGAATAAAAAATAATTATATTTGGGGTGTGGAACCAATTCTGTGCATTTCTATCATTTCTTATGGTCAGACAAGTCTGTTCATATTATGATTTATTCAAGTCAATGTCTCTCAGAATAATAGGTTTGTGATTTGTGGTGTTTCTGCCATGAGCGTCTTATTCAGCTGACAGGACAGGTGACCTGAACTCTCCCGCTATCTGCTGGGTGCACTCAGAACAGTGTCGAGTGCTAACTAGGAGCAAACATTTACTTTAACCCCCAGGCTGTTAAACAAAGGAGTTTACAAAGTAACCTGATACTTAAGAACTTGGAATTGCACTTTATCTATCAATAAATTGCCCATTAATCATGAGAACTTACTGATAAGAGACAGGAGGAAACTGCAGACAGTTCTTCTCTCCTGAATATTTCAGGTCAAACTCCACTGAAACATAGGGTCTTTTCCTAGGTAAATGCCATTGCCGTATGATTGCTGTCAGATTCTGCTATCCACCCACGCTTTAAAGGGAATGGACCACCAGGTACATCGCTTTGTTGTTTTTTTTTTATATATTAACAGATCTGTGCTGGTGTGGGGATGTCAATGGCGCGTTCCTAGTCTATTCCCGGTCCATTTCTGAGCACCTCCCAAGCTGGCTCGCCGGTCCCCTTCCCTTTATGATGCAACTCCATTAGAATCAATGGAGCAGGCCCACCTCCCGTGCGTTGTGCTGGGCCGGTGCTCAGAAATATCGGTTCAAAAAAAGTACCCCGCCACCAGCATCCCCGCGCCGGTCTGTTAATATTAAAGCGATGTAACTGATGGTCCATTTGCTTTAAAGCACCTGCCCTTTATTACGGTTGTGGATGGTGACTATACCACTAGGCACTGTAAGGGTTAATGTGAGGGATTAGCAGATCTGTATGTTTCAGTAACATGACATAAGCACATTCCTAAGACATGAAAAGATTTTGTATTAAATGTCTCTGCATTCAGACCATAAGCTCCCTAATTGTTTCTCCCAAGGTAACTTACTAACAAGCCCCTTCCCACCCCCACGTGCCCTTAAAATGAATGGGACACGAGTCACAACCATATACTGACTGGGTGTTTATACAGTCTAATATTTCTATTTACTGGGCGGATTCAAAAAATTCATGAGATTGATTTTTTAAAGAGGTTGGGCAACATCGGGAACCTTCCGCCCTCCAGCTGTTGCAAAGCTACAATTCCCATCATGCCTGGATAGCCAAAGCTTTGCTGGAGGGCCAAAGGTTTCCTATCCCCAGGATAGGGGCAAAGTAAGAGATCGCTGTATCGCCCGCCAATCTCTGTACCGCCCCCCCCCCCTCTCTATTCATTCTAATGGAGGTGCTTGATAGAGATAAAGTACAGCGCTCTTCCTACTTACTTGGCTCTCTCCGGTGTGGTACCCACCCCGGTATGAAGGTGGAACGGCCGGTCACTTGCTAGATGGTTAGATGTGACGGTGGCCGAGATATAGCCAGGCCCAAAGATGTTGCGTCGTTATACCTTGTTATACCTTGTTCCCCTGTGGACACCTGCTGGGTTGTTGGTGGCACACCTGCTGGGTTGTTGGTGGCACACCTGCTGGGTTGTTGGTGGCACACCTGCTTGGTTGTTGGTGGCACACCTGCTGGGTTGTTGGTGGCACACCTGCTGGGTTGTTGCGGGGTCCCTTGGGCTGTTGTCACGGTGTTGCGGAGTGGAGTAGTGACCCTCCCGGACTATCGGTACTGCCACCCACAGAAAGGGGAAATGACCCAAGGAATGTATGCGTACTGTGTTGGTGCCTGACAAGAAATCACTGAGTCTCTTTATCATAAATAAAATCTGTTTTACTCCAATAATACTTATGTGCAGCAGGTCATACAGCTTTGCATTGACATAAGACGTATCACTTGACAAAATACTTGATAGTTCAGGATCCAGATCTGAAGTGACAGTATAGAGAGTGGTACAGTCGTGCTGACGGAGTTGCATGCAGAGAGGTATATAGAAGAATCAGAAGATTAGAGAGAAGGCTGTCGTGAGAGTCCCAACCCAAGCAGTACTGAGCTCTTCCGGGAAGTTAGAGGTAGAAATAGAAGAAAACTTGAGAGGAGAGAGAAAATACTTGTGCCCGTGTTTTGTCTCTTTTTAAGTCTTCGCACCACCTATTGCCCTACTAGTGTCGGGGTACTCGTCCTGGTGGGTGACACAAGCCCAAGACCTTGTTACCTGGGATTAGCGGAATGCTGAGGGTTTCCTGCCGTACCTGCAGCTCTACTCATATCACAGAATCTGAGGGCGTTACAGAGATTGGCAGGGGTACAGCGGTCAGACCCCTATCCTGTAAAATCGAAACCGAAAAAAAAAAATTTGATTGGTAAAATTGAAAAAACTATTCTGGTTCTTTATTGCTTTTCTAGCTTTCTAATGATTTTTTGGTCTATGGGCTCATTTTTGGTGCCATGATCTGGAGATTTATTTGGTACCTCACCGACTCTTTGATTACTTTTTTTTTTTTTTCAACTTTCTCTAGATGTGATGTGAACAAAAATCTGGAAATTTGCACTTTGGTGGGATTTTGTGTTTATGCTGTTTACCGTGCGATATCAGGAATGTAGTAATTTATTAGTTCAGGCAATTCCGCATGAGCTGATGCCAAATATGTCTTTTTTTTCACTTTATTATTTAAAAAATAGGAAAAGGAAGAGTGATTTAAACTTTAATTAATGGAAGGAACATATACAGTATATTATATATACATATATATGGGTTGTTCGGGTGACTCCAAACTTTTGAACGGTAGTATGTGTATATATATATATATATATATATATATATATATATATATATATACATACATATATACTACCGTTCAAAAGTTTGGAGTCACCCAAACAATTTTGTGTTTTCCATGAAAAGTCCCACTTCTTCTCCCCCATACGTTGTGAAATGAATAGAAAATAGAGACAAGACATTGACAAGGTTAGAAATAATGATTTGTATGTGAAATAACATTGTTCTTCCATCACACTTTGCTTCCGTCCCAGAATCCTCCTTTTGCAGCAATTCCAGCATTGCCCACCTTTGGCATTCTAGCTATTAGTCTGTTGGGGTAAGCTGGAGAAATTGCCCCCCACGCTTCTAGAAGCAGCTCCCACAAGTTGGATTGGTTGGATGGGCACTTCTGGCGTACCATACGGTCCAGCTGCTCCCACAATGGGGTGGTGATCTGGTGACTGCGCTGGCCACTCCATTCCCTATGATAGAATACCAGCTGCTGCTTCTGCTGGAAATAGTTCTTGCACAATTTGGAGGTGTTTAGGGTCATTGTCCTGTTGTAGGATGAAATTGGCTCCAACCAAGCGCTGTCCCCTGGGTATGGCATGGCGGTGCAGAGTGATAGCCTTCCTTATTCACAATCCCTTTTACCCTGTACAAATCTCCCACCTTACCAGCACCAACCCCAGACCATCACATGACCTCCACCATGTATAACAGATGGCGTCAGGCATTCTTCCAGCATCTTCTCATTTCTTCTGCGTCTCACAAACCTTCTTCTTTGTCATCCAAACACCTCAAACTTGGATTCATCCATCGTCCACAACACTTTTTTCCAGTCTTCCTCTGTCCAATGTCTGTGTTCTTTTGCCCATCTTAATCTTCACTGTAGATGGTGACACTGGTGTTTTGCAGGGACTATTTAATGAAGATGCCACTTGGGGACCTGTGAGGCGTTTGTTTCTCAAACTAGAGACTCTAATGTGCTTATCTTCTTGCTTAGTAGTGCAACGCGGCCTCCCACTTCTTTTTCTACTCTGGTTAGAGCCTGTTTGTGCTGTCCTCTGAAGGGAGTAGTACACACCGTTGTAGGAAATCTTCAATTTCCTAGCAATTTCTCGCATGGAATAGCCTTCATTTCTAAGAACAAGAATAGACTGTTGAGTTTCAGAAGAAAGTTCTCTTTTTCTGGCCATTTTGAGCGTTTAATTGACCCCACAAATGTGATGCTCCAGAAACACAATCTGCTCAAAGGAAGGTCAGTTTTGTAGCTTCTGTAACGAGCTAGACTGTTTTCAGATGTGTGAACATGATTGCACAAGGGTTTTCTAATCATCAATTATCCTTCTGAGCCAATGAGCAAACACATTGTACCATTAGAAGACTGGAGTGATAGTTGCTGGAAATGGGTCTCTATACACCTATGTAGATATTGCACCAAAAACCAGACATTTGCAGCTAGAATAGTCATTTACCACATTAGCAATGTATAGAGTGGATTTCTTTAAAGTTAGGACTAGTTTAAAGTTATCTTCATTGAAAAGTACAGTGATTTTCCTTCAAAAATAAGGACATTTCAATGTGACCCCAAACTTTTGAACGGTGGTGTGTATATATATATATATATATATATATATATATATATATACTTTTTTACACTAATTTGTAGCCCCCCAGGTAACATGAGCAACACCAAGTTTGCTAATAGAGATCAATGCAGCACATATGTACTGCATTGACTGATGTTATCTGCACTCGATTGCATCCATCAACATGGGCAGATGAAGGGTACCATGGGCTCTGGCCTGCTCAGAAATTTTGGCCCCCTGCTAACCATGCCTCTTCTGGCCCTTCTCCTATGCAAACATGGAGGGAACGTACAAACTCTGTACAGATGTCATCCTTGTTCATATTTGAACCCAGGACTGTGCTACTTTTATGCAGCGGACAGGCAGGGTTTTAAAGTAGACAATCTCCCTTGGCCCCCCTGTAGCTAGGGGCCCCGGGGGGGGGTAGCCCAGATTGCCTTCTTTATAATCTACCTATGACCATCGAGTCAGGAGAGGATCCAAAACAGAGAAGAGGCCTAAGAACTTAAGTACAACGATTGGCTTTCTGCTATCACATCCAGAAACCAATCCGCCCACCAGACCACCAATGAAGGCATCTTAACACCATTTAAATTGCGCTGTCAGTTTTGACAGCAGCATCTAAACAAGTGGCTGCCCCGTTCTTTTCAGAGCTTTTCTCTCCCTCCTCCCCCTTTCCTCACATTGAGTGATTGCTGTACCTGGCTCTCATATACTATCATATAGGTGATCCTGTTAAAGAAAGGTGTAGAGATGTGGGGGCAATCCCACTCACCTTGGTTGGTTGTGCCAGGACATAGGCACAACTCTACACAATGCTTTCTATTGGTGTATCAACGCAGTTCATCCGGGGGCATCACTGTAGGAACGGTGGTGTAAATAGACTTCCAAGTTGTGATCCTGGCAGGGATCGGTGGACCGCAGAACCCCTTTTTGGTGTGGTTGAGCACAGGAGACTATTATTCCAAAACAGATAATCCCGTGGTGGGGATGTCACAGAATGTCCGGATCAGATCAAATATTAGAATATTTGTTTATTTGATACGGTGCAACGCGTTTCGGACCATAAATATTAACAGGCCTTTCTCAAGCGTGGATAAAAAGTGGACTCACAGCCCGTCTGATATACCCTTAACATACATTCACTTCCGGATGCATACAGACGGGTAAAAGCATAATCACATAATTAAAGTTACAGACAAGAGATGATACATTCAATATTAATACCTTTGCATAAGCGGGCATTGCTCCTGGTTGGGGTGCTGTGTGCGCCCGCATCGGCGTACACTACTAGTCCCATCCTGACTCTGTGTCAATCCCAGTTCTCGCGAGACTAGGGTATGAGTGCTATTCACAGACAGTAATACCGCAACTGATTTGAGATCCAGGTTCTCGCGGGAATTCTAACGGGGTCGTTTTCAGTACTATTCACTAACGATTCTTGTATAATTGGCCCGATCCTACGATTAACGATGTCGGAGTAACGATTTTTTTTTTCATAACGATCAGCGTTTAGACGGTACATTATATTGTATGCAAAATCGTTTTGCGATTGCTTAAGCCTATCTCACACGTTGGTTAAATCGGTGAACGACTGTTTACACGGAACGATCTGCAAATTTTTTGACGATTTGAGAACATGTTGAGAGATCAAAATGAACGTTTTCTCGTTCGTCGTTTGATCGTTCGCTGCGTTTACACGTACGATTATCGTTCAAATTCGATCGTTATTGCGCAATTTCGCACGATAATCGTTACGTGTAAACGCACCAAAAGTCTCCATAATAATCAGTAGATATGTATCATTAGGCATGTTCAATACATTCAATTCAATTCTATTATATTGCCGTTGTCCGTTGTCAGGATGCTCCGCCGCAAACCATTTCCGTTTTCCAATGTTGAAATGTGTTTTTTTCTGACAAATTGCAATAAAAAGATTTTACAAATAATTTCTTGATCTCTGAAAAGGCTCGATCTGAAGAGCTACATGTTCCCCTCACCTTGGTTTTCATGCACTCATCACTGCATTCTCTGCATCTTTTATTGCTCCCCCCATAGCCCTCTAAGGAGATACTCCGCATCTACCAAAGTAAGTTATAAACTACTAAGCATAGCGTAAACTATTCTGATGTGTTGTACAGAAGTTTACGTCTGCCCCCTAGTGGTTTGTGTCTACGATCCAGTGTGTGTGGACAGAGCATGGAATATGAACTTGTGTATATAAGATCTGCACCTGCCAATTATCAATCTATCACAGTTATAATAGAAAATAAGCAAATCTGTAAAAGTATATTTAATAAAAATTTGTAAAGCAAATCCACAAACATCCTGCAGGGAAATCTAGTGGATTTTGGTTTGGATTTAAAACTATGAACTTTCTTGCAAAATATACAAAGAGCAATGGTTTTAAAGCGGTAGTTCACAAAAAAAAAAAAATGTAAGTCAATTGGTGCCAGAAAGTGACAGAGATTTGTAATTTACTTCTATTAAAAAAAATCTCATGTCTTCCAGTACTTATCAGTCCTGCAGGAAGTGGTGTATGTTTTCCAGTCTGGAGTACTGAAGAGGTTATCTATGGGGATTTGCTGCTGCTCTGGAGAGTTACTGACAGGGACAGAGGTGGCAGCAGAGAGCACTGTGCCGGACTAGAGAGAATACATCCCTGTGCAGGACATACAGCAGCTGATAAGTACTGGAAGACATGAGATTTTTTTAATGGAAGTAAATTACAAATCTATCTAACTTTCTAAAATCTGTTGATTTGAAAGAAAAAGATTTTTTTCTGGAGTACCCCTTGAAGGCGACAACGTAACAAAATGTAAAAAAGCTAAACGGTCTGAAGACTTTCTGAACGTGCTGTATTTGCTCTATACTGCTCGGCCCTCTCCAGGGGCATCTCCTCCGTCTCTTCTGTTCTCTGCCACTATCACCATCCTTCACAGCATAGAGGGATTTACATGGCAGAGTTGAGAGGCATAAGTATTAGTATAGGATGAGTATAGGATAAGTATAGGATGAGTATGAGTATAGGATGAGGATGAGTATAGGTTGAGTATTAGTAAAGCATGAGTGTGAGTATAGAATGAGTATGGGTATAGGATAAGTATAACTATGGGATGAGTGTGAGTATAATATGAGTATGGGATAAGTATGAGTAAAGGATGAGTATGAGGATAGGATGAATATAGAATGAGTATGGGTATAGGATTAGTATGGGATGAGTATGAGTTTGACTATAGGATGAGGATAAGTATAAGATGAGGATGAGTATAGGATGAGTATGGGATGATAATATGATGAGCATGAGTATGGGATGAGGATAAGTATAGGACAATGGGATGAGTATGAGAATGGGATGAGTATAGGATGAGTTTGAGTACAGGATTAGAATGGGATGAGTATGAGTATAGGATGAGTATGAGTATAGGATGAGGATGGGATGAGGATGAGTATAGGATGAGGATCAGTATAGGATGAGTATAAGTATAGAATGAGGATGAGTATGAGTATGGGATGAGTATGAGTATAGGATGAATATGGGATGAGGATGAGTATGGGATGAGGATGAGGATGGGATGACTATGAGTACAGGATGAGGATGGGATGAGGATGAGGATGAGTATAGGATGAGAATGGGGTGAGTATGGGATGAATATGGGATGAGTATGAGTATGGGATGAGGATGAGTATAGGATGAGGCTAAGTATAGGATGACAACGGGATGAGTATGAGTATGGGAAGAGTATAGGATGAGTATGAGTATAGGATGAGCATGGGTATAGGATGAGTATGGGAGGAGGATGAATATATGATCATGATGAGTATAGGATGAGGATGAGTACAAGATTAGAATCGGATGAATATTAGTATAGGATGAGTATGAGTATAGGATGAGGATGGGATGAGTATGAGTATAGGATGAGTATAAGTATAGAATGAGGATGAGGATGAGTATGGGATGAGTATGAGTATAGGATGAGGATGAGTATGGGATGAGTATGAGTATAGGATGAGTATGAGTACAGTATGGGATGAGTATGAGTATAGGATGAGGATGAGTATAGGATGAGGATGAGTATAGGATGAGGATGGGATGAGGATGAGTATAGGATGAGGATGAGTATGGGATGAGTATGAGTATAGGATGAGTATGAGTATAGGATGAGTATGAGTATAGGATGAGGATGGGATGAGGATGAGTATAGGACGAGGATGGGTATGGGATGAGTATGAGTATAGGATGAGTATGAGTATAGAATGAGTATGAGTATGTGATGAGGATGAGTATAGGATGAGTATGAGTATAGGATGAGTATAAGTATAGAATGAGGATGAGTATGAGTATGGGATGAGTATGAGTATAGGATGAGTATGAGTATAGGATGAGGATGGGATGAGTATGAGTATAGGATGAGTATGAGTACAGTATGGGATGAGTATGAATATAGGGTGAGGATGAGTATAGGATGAGGATGAGTATAGGATGAGGATGGGATGAGGATGAGTATAGGATGAGGATGAGTATAGGATGAGTATGAGTATAGGATGAGTATGAGTATAGGATGAGTATGGGATGAGTATGAGTATAGGATGAGTATGAGTATAGGATGAGTATGAGTATAGGATGAGGATGAGATGAGGATGAGTATAGGATGAGGATGAGTACGGGATGAGTATGAGTATAGGATGAGTATGAGTATGTGATGAGGATGAGTATAGGATGAGTATGAGTATAGGATGAGTATGAGTATAGGATGAGTATAAGTATAGAATGAGGATGAGTATGAGTATGGGATGAGTATGAGTATAGGATGAGTATGAGTATAGGATGAGTATGAGTATAGGATGAGGATGGGATGAGGATGAGTATAGAATGAGTATGGGATGAGTATGAGTATAGGATGAGTATGAGTATGTGATGAGGATGAGTATGTGATGAGGATGAGTATAGGATGAGTATAAGTATAGAATGAGGATGAGTATGAGTATAGGATGAGTATGAGTATAGGATGAGTATGAGTATAGGATGAGTATGAGTATAGAATGAGGATGAGTATGAGTATAGGATGAGTATGAGTATAGGATGAGTATGAGTATAGGATGAGTATAAGTATAGAATGAGGATGAGTATGAGTATAGGATGAGTATGAGTATAGGATGAGTATGAGTATAGAATGAGGATGAGTATGAGTATAGGATGAGTATGAGTATAGGATGAGTATGAGTATAGGATGAGTATAAGTATAGGATGAGTATGAGTATAGGATGAGTATGAGTATAGGATGAGGATGAGTATAGGATGAGGATGAGTATAGGATGAGGATGAGTATAGGATGAGTATGAGTATAGGATGAGTGTGCTCCTACTCTCTACTGCATCTACCTCCATACTCCTCATTATGTCACCCTGTCGGACTGTTCATAGACCATTGTGTTCGGTCCTATGACTTATTGCAGATCTCACAGACTAAATAAACACTTGTCTGACTGAGAGCGCTTACGGTTACATTTCTATTAGTTCTGGTAACCAGGACAAAATTAGAAACATAAATCAACAAAAAGTATGTTATTAAGAAGGGAAAAGCAGGACTTACTGGTAATCAGCGTGTTCGAGCAATCACACATCTCATTCCGACACCTGCCATGTAAGTGCATTGCTCAACTCTAGAGTGCCACTTAAACCCAGATGAGGTCGGAAAAGGAAGTTGGAAAAGTGTGAAAAGTTAATTGTTCTAATCAAACAGCGATCCTGAGTGTTTGACCAAATATATAATAGGATCAATATTAGTATCTATTTATAGAAAATGTCAGAAATGTTCTGGCTACAGGAGCCTGTGACATCTAGAAGCTAATGGTGGAGAAGACGTACTTGACCAGTGACGCACTGCGGCCGCACTCCACTCACAGGAGCACAGGACATTTTATTCCATATTACTGTATCAGGCTATGTTCAGACTATGTAAGAGGCCGGCCGTTCCGTGACTCGGCATGGTCACAGAACGACCGGTGTCTGAAATAAATCATCCCGGCCCATACTGCAGCACCGTCCAGATGATCTTTTGGGCCGCAGAGTTCTGATGCAGGCCCATCTGTGCGCGTCCACATCAGAACTCCCCACAGCACACAATAGCGAGAGCGGCCGGAAGCACTTGCTCTATTGTGTGAACTGACAGGGTTTTCTGCAGCCGCTATTCACTGAATAGCGCCGCTAGGGATCCCGGCCGGAGTGTATACCATGTGTATGTATATATGTACTATGTGTATACACTCCGGCTAGGATTCCCTCAGCCTGCAGCACTATATAAGTGCTGCAGGAATCCCAGCCGTTGTAACTACGGCCGTGATTTCTGCGGCACTTACGTAGTGTGAACATAGCCAAACACTGCTTAGATGTTTGCAGCCTCATATTTGCCTACACAGTCTAAACTGAATTCAGGGGTTTGGAATGTCGGGTCGACTTAATTATTCCCAATTTTTGGGTCAGAGATATTTCCCATTTTCCAACACATTACTTAAAGGGGTAATCCGGTGAAAATCTTTTTCTTTTAAATCGACTGGTTACAGATAGCTATATGGATTTGTAATGTACTTTTATTTAAAAATCTTCTTGTACTTATCAGCTGCTGTATGTCCTGCAGGAAGTGTTGTATTCTCTCCAGTCTGACACAGTGCTCTCTGCTGCCACCTCTGTCCATGTCAGGAACTGTCCAGAGCAGGAGAGGTTTTCTATTAGGATTTCCTGCTGTTCTGGACACTTCCTGACGCCCACCGTCGTTAAGGAGTTAATGGACCCTATTTTTATGACGTAAGACCATAGAATTCAAACTGCGTGCTTCCTTTTACTCACGACTGTGTCATAATTTAAAGCAAATGTACTATTAGGATTACCGAATTATTATTATTTTTTAACTACCTTGACGACTCCAGCGCTCGGTGCTGTTTTCTTCTTGTGCCCCAGGACCGCGCCCTGCACTGGAGATGGGCCCGGTGCCCCCTGTGTGATGAGATACCCTCCCCTAGGTCACAGGCCTCCATTAGAATCAAGCAGGACTGCATCACCGAGGGGAAGGGATGGCATTACACTGGGAGCACCGGGGCCAATCTCCACCACACTGGTGCCGTCAAGGTATTAAAGGGAAAGTAATCCTAATTGTTCATTCACTTCACCTCCCCCCATTTCTACAGATTTATTATGCCGCAATGTTACGTTCTAGCCACAAGATGTCACCGCGGCACAACTAAAAGGAAATGGTTCAATGCAGGAACTAGTTTGTTCAGTTGTGTATGTTAGTACCCTGCACCCCTATCTGGGGGAGCCGGCTATCAGGCCTGTGGTGGCTGCTGCAGACAGGGCCGCCATCAGGAATTTCGGGGCCCCATACAACCAAAGTGTCTGGGCCCCCCACATTAATAAAAAAAAAAAATTGTGTGTTCGCCCCACGCCTTGCTGGGAGGTATAATTTGGTTCAGATCAATTCTAGAGAACTGGCTCATATATCCCATTTTCCCCAGTGGCTTAAAATGTAACCTCTGTTATACAGTTATAAAATTGTAGAAACTAAATGTGAACAAGGTGCAATTCAAAGAGACACTTACTTGTATAGCTGTCTCTTGGGCTCTGTATGCAGTGCATTATATTCACCCCTGCAACGTACAATTTATAGCGTGTCTACAAGCCCAGCGGGGCTCATTATGATGGAGACTAAAACTTATACAAGAGTGGGGTAGGGGTTCCCCTGTATTCAGAATGCTGTTGAGTACTAGGCAATGCCCCGTTTGGGGTTATTGAATTTCGAGGGTCTGGGGGGCTGTTTGATTTGTATATGTTCACCAATATCCCCCCCCCCCCCCCCCCCCCCGGTATGCTCACTAACATAGAATATGTTGATAAGGCTAATATAATGAGGCTGTTCCATGTTAGTGAGCATATACAAATCACACCCCCCCCCCCCAGGCAGACTAGTTTAGCTCACCCAAGCCAGTGATAGCGAATACATGGCGGTGAGAACGCTTTCTAGGAGATCCTGTTTGTGCAGCAGAGGTGTCTTTATCCTGCTCTGCATAGACCCTCGAAATTCAATAATCCCAGACGGGGCATTGCCGAGCACTCAACAGCATTCTGAATACAGGGGAACCCCTACCCCACTCTTGTATAAGTTTTAGTCTCCATCATAATGAGCCCCGCTGGGCTTGTAGACACGCTATAAATTGTACGTTGCAAGGGTGAATATAATGCACTGCATACAGAGCACAAGAGGCAGCTATACAAGTAAGTGTCTCTTTGAATTGCACCTTGTTCACATTTAGGTTCTACAATTTTATACCTGTATAACAGAGGTTACATTTTAAGCCACTGGGGAAAATGGGATATATGAGCCAGTTCTCTAGAATTGATCTCACACACAGACACCAGCACACATGTATACAGACACTAGCACACATGTATACAGACATACAGACACCAGCACACATGTATACAGACATACAGACACCAGCACACCAGGGCACGATGAAGTTTGAACTTCTGCAACCTGGAGAAATCACCTGATATCACCTGCAGTCCTATGTAACACCACATAACACAGTGGTATCTCTGAGTACAGATAATGTAGTAGATTTCACCTGCAGTCCTATGTAACAGCACAGATAACACAGTGATATCTCAGAGTATAGATCATGTAGTAGATGTCACCTGCAGTCCTATGTAACAGCACAGATAACACAGTGATATCCCTCTGAGTACAGATAATGTAGATGTCACCTGCAGTCCTATGTAACACCACAGATAACACAGTGATATCTCTGAGTACAGATAATGTAGTAGCTGTCACCTGCAGTCCTATGTAACAGCACAGATAACACACTGATATCTCTGAGTACAGATAATGTAGTAGCTGTCACCTCGGGGCGCCCCTACTAAATGATGTTCTACAAAATAAGAAAAGTGTCATACAGGGACTCACAGGTGATGTCTTCTTTGATCTGAGGCGTCACTTTCCCTTTTCCTCTCCATCTGGCCCAGACCTCCATGATGAGTCCTTCCAGATACGTTTCATCCCCTTAGAACCTGCGAGACAAACAATTTAGGCTCCGCACATTTCTAGCAACTTCCTTTCCTTTCTCCCCCCTGTAGGCTCCCATAGTAACTGCGCTGTGTGGGATGCCCCCTGTATGTAGGATTCCCTGCTGTGCCCCCATGAGCTAATAATGCCCCTAGAGGTACCCCCATGAGCTAATAATGCCCCCAGAGGTGCCCCCATGAGCTAATAATGCCCCTAGAGGTGCCCCCATGAGCTAATAATGCCCCTAGAAGTGGCCCCCATGAACTAATAATGCCCCCAGAGGTACCCCCATGCACTAATAATGCCCCCAGAGACGCCCCCATGAACTAATAATGCCCCCAGAGGTGCCCCCATATACTAATAATGCCCCCAGAGGTGCTCCCATATACTAATAATGCCCCCAGAGATGCCCCCATGAGTTAATAATGCCCCCAGAGGTACCCCCATATACTAATAATGCCCCCAGAGGTTCCCCCCATGAGCTAATAATGCCCCCAGAGGTGCCCCCATACACTACTAATGCCCCCATACACTAATAATGCCCCCAGAGGTGCCCCCCATACACTAATAATGCCCCCAGAGGTGCCCCCATATACTAATAATGCCCCCAGAGGTGCCCCCATATACTAATAATGCCCCCAGAGGTGCCCCCATATACTAATAATGCCCCCAGAGGTGCCCCCCATATACTAATAATGCCCCCAGAGGTGCCCCCATATACTAATAATGCCCCCAGAGGTGCCCCCCATATACTAATAATGCCCCCAGAGGTGCCCCCATATACTAATGCCCCCAGAGGTGCCCCCATACATTAATAATGCCCCCAGAGGTGCCCCCATATACTAATAATGTCCCCAGAGGTGCCCCCATACACTAATAATGTCCCCAGAGGTGCCCCCATATACTAATACTGCCCCCAGAGGTGCCCCCCATACACTAATAATGTCCCCAGAGGTGCCCCCATATACTAATAATGCCCCCAGAGGTGCCCCCATACACTAATAATGCCCCCAGAGGTGCCCCCATACACTAATAATGCCCCCAGAGGTGCCCCCATACACTAATAATGCCCCCAGAGGTGCCCCCATACACTAATAATGCCCCCAGAGGTGCCCCCCATATACTAATAATGCCCCCAGAGGTGCCCCCATACACTAATAATGCCCCCAGAGGTGCCCCCATATACTAATAATGCCCCCAGAGGTGCCCCCATACACTAATAATGCCCCCAGAGGTGCCCCCATACACTAATAATGCCCCCAGAGGTGCCCCCATACACTAATAGTGCCCCCATATACTAATAATGCCCCCAGAGGTGCCCCCATACACTAATAATGCCCCCAGAGGTGCCCCCATACACTAATAGTGCCCCCATATACTAATAATGCCCCCAGAGGTGCCCCCATACACTAATAATGCCCCCAGAGGTGCCCCCATACACTAATAATGCCCCCAGAGGTGCCCCCATACACTAATAATGCCCCCAGAGGTGCCCCCCATGAACTAATAATGCCCCCAGAGGTGCCCCTAAAAAAACAAACATCCTACTCACCTAATCCGGGCTGTGTAGCTGCAGGCAGCAGCTCTCCTCCTCCTCTTCTGGCTCCATCTTGCGAGCCGCAGGGACGGGACTTCCGGCAGACGTGATGACGTCACATCATCACGCCTGCCGGAGGGGCACATGACCACGGCCCGGCCTCCCATAGGCTGCTGGTATGAAGTGCCGGCAGCCTATGGGAGAGAATACAGGAGGAGGACGCTGACAGGTCCTTCTCCTGTATTCTGATCGCTTCAATGTTCCGCCCGCTCAATGTGCGGGCGGAACATCAAAGCGATCAATGCATCCGGAGAAGCTGCGCGGCCGCAGCTTCTCAGGATGCTCAGAGACAAGGGGCAAGGGGGGCCGTGCGGGCCCCCCTAGCGTAGCGGTGGGGGGCGGCGGCCGGCGGGCCCGCCGGGCCCCCCCCCGTGTCTCTTAGGGTCCGGGCCCCATACGGCAGTACCACTTGTACTGCCCTATCGGCGGCCCTGGCTGCAGACAGTGATACCTAAACCAGGATCTACACAGACAGTTATGGGCTAGCAATCCTTGTGACACTAGTGAGAGAAGATGTGATGGCTGCAGCAAAGACTGGCAAAGAAGCTGAGAGAGTGGGAGAAGAAAGAGTTTCTCTCCAGCTGGAGGGGCCAGAGGGAAGCAGCAAGAGAGGTGGCTGTAGGACCAGAAGAGAGATGTTGTAGTGGTCAGAGCTGCTGGAGAGACTGCGGGTCTCAGTGGCGTAGCTACTATGGAGGCAGACCACACGACTGCTATGGGGCCTGTGGGGCAGGGGAGCTGGCACGCTCCTCCAGCAACCTCCTCCCCCCTGACAGACGCTGCCTGGCACCATGCTCCTTCTGGTCATGTGAGTATGTGCATGGGTGGGGGTGTACAGGATTCATGGGACCCTCTACAGTTTCTTGCTATGGGACCCCATGAATCCTAGCTACGCCCCTAGTGGAAACAGTAAGCAGGGTGGCCCAGTGAAAGCTGTGTAGCATCAGGGAGGGTCACTGAGTCCATGATTAACATTGTACCAGACAGTAGTAGTAGAGACCCTCACAGTCAGAGTGTCCAGACCCCGAATGATCCAGAAAATGAGCCAGTAGAAGTCCACATTAAATGCAGTCTCTCCCAACTCAGTCACATGACCTGAATGAACTCCCACTGGAAGTTTATAGGACCAGGTCCCATAGACACAGAGCGAGGAGCTGGCAATTTTTTTTTACAATTTTTAATGTCAGCCAGGCTGTTGTTATCAGTGCCTCCTGCTGCCCAAAAGGTCATATCAAGGACAGACAAGGAAATCACAGACATCAGCCACACTTTGTGCCAAGGATACGAGACCAGGAAGACGTCAGCGGTGGAGTAGTTCTGACTTCTTTTATTGCTTTACTTTTTCAGCCCATCCCGGACACTGTGAGAAATTGAAAAGGAAAAAAAAACAGTTTCTTTAATACACAAAACTGGTGGCGACCACTCAAAAACTGCATTGGAAAATAGTACTTTGCAGAATTAGAGGCTACTAATGTGAACACTGTGAAACTGACCACTAGGTGGAGACAGAGCACTGTCCTTTGTGCTCTGAAAATATTTCCAATAGTCAAACACCAATCTGGGTTCAGTTAAAGTATAAAAACTCGGGATTCAAGTATACAAATAGATTTCACGTCAGCGATGTTATTCTGACTTTAGAGTCTCAGACTTTGACAGTAAAATACCTGAGTACCTGCCCATAAGTGAATCATCCAAAAAACCTTGAAACTTAGTTGAAACATAAATATTCTTTATCAGATGAAACTCTAAACACTTAAAGGGAATCTATCAGCTGTAATTTGCCTTCCAGACTGCAGACGCTGTTATATAACAGACAGATAAGGAAGGCGCCTGGTACTTCTAGAAAATAATATAAAGAGTCAAAGAGGCTTTCCCAACGTCCTGAAGGGCAGCTGTAACACCTCCTCCCTCCCCCTCCCATCCCTCACCCTGCTTGAGACTCCAGCTTTAAGCTGGGTTCACACTATGTATATTTGAGGCTGTATTTGGTCCTCATGTCAGGTCCTCATAGCAACCAAAACCAGGAGTGGATTGAAAACACAGAAAGGATATGTTCACACAATGTTGAAATTGAGTGGATGGCCGCCATATAACAGTAAATAACGGCCATTATTTCAATATAACAGCCGTTGTTTTAAAACAACAGCAAATATTTGCCATTAAATGGCGGCCATCCACTCAATTACAACATTATGTGAACATAGCCTTTCTGTGTTTTCAATCCACTCCTGGTTTTGGTTGCTATACAGCCTCACAAATACAGCCTCAAATATACATAGTGTGAACCCAGCCTTAAGGTGTCAATCAAATGGGGGGGGGGGGGATTCAGGAGATTGGGGAAAGTCTCTGACTCCTTGTACCAGGGAATACAATCACTTCTCCACATCCTGGAAGCACAGACTGATATATGAAATGTATCAGGTGCCACCTTGACCTAACACCTATCTAGCAGTGACAGCAGTTTGGATCGTGAATTATGCAGTGTCCTGCAGAGGGATTCACTGTATTTTCTAGTGTACTAGATCCTCGCCATGTCCAGCCAGAGAACGGGCTAGAGCGGGACTTTCTCTAACAGCCAAAGCTGAGCCACTGCGCCAAATAGGTTCCCGCTTCCAATAACCCACAGTATCCGAACCTACCCACGCACTACAAATACAGTCTAATTCAACTCACTTCAAAAGTCTACTCCAACTACTTCTAACTGCCAGTATATTGTCTACCGGTATTCAACTCTGCAAATCTGCTATATTCTCAAGTATACTTCAGCGGCAGCATTACCTCAAGTCTATTATCTCCAGTGAGTCCAAGTATTAACAAGTTCTATTGTATTCTCAAAGACTGTCAAGTTTTATTAGAACTGTATATACAGTGGTACCTCGGTTTAAGAGTAACTTGGATTATGAATGTTTTACAAGAAGAGATCACAGTTTTTCAAAATTTTGACTTGGTTTAAGAGCGTTGCTTTAGTTTAAGAGCTCCCTGTACTATGTGAAAGGACGAGTGGGGGAGGGGCATGGTCTCCATAGCGGGGTCTACAGCACTGTACTAATGGCAGATCCACTTCAGGCTGGGGCTTGCATCAGGGGACAGGACTGTGGAGGTAATCTCTTCAAAACTGTAACCCCTCTCTCCCCGGACAGAGAGCGCTGCATGTATGTGCCCACATCTGTCCTGCTCATTCCTTCCTGCTCCCTGCAGTCTCTGTCCGCCCTTGTGTTTCCCATCCTCTCCATTCCTGCTATAATTTGCCTGCACTTACACTCAGCTATACACACTGCTGCTACAATGTGCCTGTACTCACACTCAGCTATACACACTGCTGCTACAATGTGCCTGTACTCACACTCAGCTATACATACTGCTGCTATAATATGCCTGCACTCACACTTAGCTATACACACTGCTATAATCTGCCTGCACTTACACTCAGCTATACACACTGCTGCTATAATGTGCCAGCACTTACACTCAACTATACACACTGCTGCTATAATGTGCCTGCACTTACACTCAGCTATACACACTGTTGCTATAATGTGCCTGCACTTACACTCAGCTATACACACTGCTGCTATAATGTGTCAGCACTTACACTTAGCTATACATACTGCTGCTATAATGTGCCAGCACTTACACTCAGCTATACACACTGCTGCTATAATCTGCCTGCACTTACACTCAGCTATACACACTGCTGCTATAATGTGCCAGCACTTACACTCAGCTATACACACTGCTGCTATAATGTGCCTGCACTTACACTCAGCTATACACACTGTTGCTATAATGTGCCTGCACTTACACTCAGCTATACACACTGCTGCTATAATGTGTCAGCACTTACACTTAGCTATACACACTGCTGCTATAATGTGCCAGCACTTACACTCAGCTATACACACTGCTGCTATAATCTGCCTGCACTTACACTCAGCTATACACACTGCTGCTATAATGTGCCAGCACTTACACTCAGCTATACACACTGCTGCTATAATGTGCCAGCACTTACACTCAGCTATACACACTGTTGCTATAATGTGCCTGCACTTACACTCAGCTATACACACTGCTGCTATAATGTGCCAGCACTTACACTCAGCTATACACACTGCTGCTATAATGTGCCAGCACTTACACTCAGCTATACACACTGCTGCTATAATGTGCCTGCACTTACACTCAGCTATACACACTGCTGCTATAATGTGCCAGCACTTACACTCAGCTATACACACTGCTGCTATAATGTGCCTGCACTTACACTCAGCTATACACACTGCTGCTATAATGTGCCAGCACTTACACTCAGCTATACACACTGCTGCTATAATGTGCCAGCACTTACACTCAGGTATACACACTGCTGCTATAATGTGCCTGCACGTAAACTCAGCTATACACACTGCTGCTATAATGTGTCTGCACTTACACTCACACTCATTCACACTGCTGTATAGAAAGGTTTCTGTCACTGTCCTCCTGCACAGCTCTATGATTCCCACTTCCTGATTGGTCCATGCTGAGCACACACCCCTCCCCATTGCCGTCATGTGACCACACAGACCTTTGACAACAGCCCTGCTTTTCTATTCTAGCCTGTTGTACTACGCTACTGTTTGTTTCATTAGTTTTATAGGTTATTCCCAATCAAAAATTATTCTAGGGTTTGGAACCAATTGTCTACATTTCAATGATTTCTTATGGAAAAATTTGCTTTGGTTAAAGAGTGGATTTGCAGCACCGTCCTAGAACGATTTATGCTCCTTATCCAAGGCACCAGTATATATATATATATATGCAAAAGTGTATGAGAACTTTGTCCACATTTTTGGGTATGTTCAGACTGAGTAAAATAGGTGGAGAGTTCCGCCGCTGAATTCCGCCTGCCTCAGTGTGTCAGAGCATCTCTATGGAAGACGTGTCACTTCCCTGAGCGGAGAGCCGCGGCAGCGGAGGAGCGTGCGCTCTCCCATAGACGGTCTATGATACACTGAGGCAGGCGGAAATTCGGCCCCTTTTTTACTCAGTGTGAACATACCCTTTTCCTCCCTGCTGGAGTGTTATCTCTTTGAACCGAATATTGTGTTATGCAAAGCTGTGAACTTGACCTTCAAAGTGTTGTGAGTAAAAGCTCCTTGGTTTACTAAATCTGGGTCTTTGCACTCCCGCACATCTGCACCTGTGTACGATTCTCTTCTCTACACTAATGGTGCGTTTACACAGAAAGATTTATCTGACAGATTTTTGAAGCCAAAGCCAGGAATGGATTTGAAAAGAGGAGAGATTTCAGTTTTCCTTTCCGTGTTTATAGTCCATTCCTGTCTTTGGCTTTTAAGATCTGTCAGATAAATCTGTCTGTGTAAACGCACCATTAATACAGCAGCTACAACTCTCAAATGCAGGCGGTGCCAGGAGCGGATTATAATAGGTCCCTGTCCTGAGCTCCTGAGGGGCCCATAGCCACCCAAACAGACTTGTACTTTAAGTGGTGTATTGTCTCCTGGCTTTGTTTCTGCCATGATTTGCAATCAAGTTCCTGTACTATGAACACCAAGCTCGTGCTGCCATAGTGTCAGTGGGGTGGGGGGGGCAGGCTTGAAAAACAGCCCTATGGTAAACGTAATCCACCCCTGCGCAGTGCTAAGGGGTGGCTAGCTGGGCCCGCTCCTGGCTGGTAGTGACAAGTGCCCATGGGGTGCTTCCAACCTACCCAACATCTGCCCCCCCTGTGTCCTGCCCTCACCTGTGGCCTGCAGCTATTACAGCTGACAGATTCCCTTTAAAAGGAAACTAAGAGCAGGTGAGCCGAATCTAAACTGCTGATATGTCTCTATTGCACAGGAGACACGGAGGATAATGGTACATCTCTTACCTCCCTCCTTGGTGCTGTTTGCAGTGTAATCCTCGGCCCGGAGCACCATTAGGAGCACTGCCCCCCCAGAATGCCAATTATAATTATAAGGAGTGGGCCAGATCAGTGCTCTGGGGGAGGGGCAGTGCTCCTAACGGTGCTCCGGGCCGAGGATTACACTGCTGACTGCATGGGAACAGCACTGAGGAGGGAGGTAAGAGACATACTATAAGAGACACGCTATAAGAGACACGCTATAAGAGACAGCTATAAGAGACATGCTATAAGAGACATGCTATAAGAGACATGCTATAAGAGACATGCTATAAGAGACATACTATAAGAGACACACTATAAGAGACATACTATAAGAGACACACTATAAGAGACATACTATAAGAGACATACTATAAGAGACATACTATAAGAGACACGCTATAAGAGACATACTATAAGAGACACACTATAAGAGACACACTATAAGAGACACACTGTAAGAGACACACTATAAGAGACATACTATAAGAGACACACTATAAGAGACATACTATAAGAGACATGCTATAAGAGACACGCTATAAGATACACACTATAAGAGACATACTATAAGAGACACGCTATAAGGGACACGCTATAAGAGACACGCTATAAGAGACACTATAAGAGACACGCTATAGGAGACATACTATAAGAGACACACTGTAAGAGACATACTATAAGAGACACACTATAAGAGACACGCTATAAGAGACACGCTATAAGAGACACACTATAAGAGACATACTATAAGAGACATACTATAAGAGACATACTATAAGAGACACACTATAAAAGACACGCTATAAGAGACATGCTATAAGAGACACGCTATAAGAGACACACTATAAGAGATACACTATAAGAGACACGCTATAAGAGACACACTATAAGAGACACACTATAAGAGACACGCCATAAGAGACACACTATAAGAGACATACTATAAGAGACACACTATAAGAGACACGCTATAAGAGACATACTATAAGAGACACGCTATAAGAGACACGCTATAAGAGACACACTATAAGAGACACTATAAGAGACACACTATAAGAGACACACTATAAGAGACACACTATAAGAGACACGGTATAAGAGACACGCTATAAGAGACACGCTATAAAAGACACACTATAAGAGACACGCTATAAGAGACACACTATAAGAGACACGCTATAAGAGACACGCTATAAGAGACATATTATAAGAGACACACTATAAGAGACATACTATAAAAGAGACATACTATAAGAGACATACACTATAAGAGACACGCTATAAGAGACATCCTATAAGAGACATGCTATAAGAGACACTGTACGAGACACACTATAAGAGACATACTATAAGAGACACACTATAAGAGACACACTATAAGGGACACACTATAAGAGACACACTATAAGAGACATACTATAAGAGACACACTATAAGAGACACACTATAAGAGACACACTATAAGAGACACACTATAAGAGACACACTATAAGAGACACACTATAAGAGACATACTATAAGAGACACACTATAAGAGACACACTATAAGAGACACACTATAAGAGACCTCAGGACCACCGCTGTACATTGTCCCTGTAGTTGGTAGCTCAGGTGTTTTTACCTATATTGTCAACCAGTGCAAAGTTCGTGACGATTCAGTGCATAATGCTCAGCAATAAAAAACAATTACCTCTGCACATTCGTATTACATGGAGGAGAAGACCTCACCGGCTCCCGGTCATGAAAGAAGGATGTAAGCTGGACGGGAGCAGGATGGTGACTTCTTCATGTAGCTTTTGATGTTCTATACAAAGCATTGTCCAGTATCTCCTTCTTTCTTCTGTGGATCAAACAACTTATTACATATTTATGGCTGACCTGCAACACAGGCAGAGACGCAACACAATGAAGGAGCCGATTCATACCATACGGAAGGGAGAACTCCAGCTACAGGTAATAGAAAACTTGACTCTTTTTAGGCATTGTTAAACCCCTACTGTGCAAAAAATAATAATAAAAAGATAAAAACACATACAAGCAAAGCGTCTGACGCAATTCAAATCTCTAGCATGTTCTACAATTCAGGATCTTAGAGATTCACAAGGCATCAGGTGCAGGGCCGGATTAAAGGGAGGGCACCCGGGTCACGTGCCTCAGGGCCTCCACCACTTAGGGGCCCCCACCAGCTTGAACCCTAGCAGAACAGTGCTGCTTACCCAGGATATCAGACCATGTAGTAGGACCCTAACACAGAGGGCAACAGCGCACAGAAAGTGCTGTGTTCTCACATTGCGTTATTAACACAAACACAATGTGGGAATACACTCTGATACTTAGCCCTCCTCTATCCTGTCTCTAGGGTCTGGCATCTTCCTCTGCACTGCAGCCTGTAGTAATCATCACGTGCGCAACAGAGGAGGATGCTTAGCAATACAGCCAGGAGCGAGGAGGGGGTCTGTGTTAGGTCGCCTACAGTAAGCAGCCATCTGTATAGATCGTGGCATAGTTTGTTTGTTTTGTTTTTTTTGGGGGGGGGATTGCCGCCCAGGGCCTCCACCAACCTTAGTCCGGCCCTGATCAGGTGGTTTCCTTGTTTAATCCCTTAGATAAAAATTTTGCCTAAATAAAAGTTTTCTATTGCCTGTAGCTGGGGTTCCCTCTTCGAATGCATCCGGATCCCCTGGGAAATGGCCACAGCTTCCTCTCCGAGCACCAGTGTAAATATACCAAGCCCAAATCAATCTGCGGTCACCACATACCTGCGGTACAGGAGACATTTCATGCCATTTGCACAAAAACAGTAAGTTTATAGCTGTAATATCAGTTACAACTACATCAGACACACTGTTACACATGCAATGATCGGGACTAAGTCCTGTTCCTTCGAGTCTCAGAAGAAATACTAGCCGGTTAGGAGAAGGCTTCTGCTGCCTTCTGCATCCTGGACAACCCCTTTAATTGTTATTGACAGTGTGGTCATTATAGGTATAAACATAGTTGTTTTGGGGTGTATAGGTTATTTTTATTAGCATATCACTGGATGGGCAGGACGGAGGCCTAGTAAAGGCCTCTGGCTGCCATGGAAACCGATTATTAGTAATAATCTCTAGCCCCAATCAATAGTTGTTGTGGCATTTAAGAGGTTCAAAGACAGATGCCATGCCTGTCAGTGTTCCAACCGGCACCCCCACATGGTTAATAAATTATTACCCATGTGGGGGTGCCGGTTGGAACACTGACAGGCATGGCATCTGTCTTTAAACCTCTTAAATGCCACAACAACTATTGATTGTGGCTACAGATGAGAACCAAACTTTGCAAAAAGTTTAGTTCATTACCGTGAGTTCGAAACCAGTTTGTAAAGATGGTGGACACACAATTTCACACACATAAAAAACTAAAAAGAGCCTATGCTTACCAGAACACGCTCCCCGGTGTTCTCCTATGGGTCTCCGGTGTCCCCCACCAGCTGGTTTTGTGTATATTTACTGATGACAGCATGTTTTGGTTCCAATGTTGATGTTGTAAACGAAAACAGCAACCATGGAATGAAAAGATTCTGTCATAGGAAAATATACACAAAACAATCTGGCGGGGTAGTAAGCAATAGACGTGATCCCAGTGTATGGTCATTGCTTTCTACCCCACCAGCTTGTTTCATGCATATTTACTTAGAAAAGCATGTGTTCGTTCCAATGTTCCCGTTTTTTGCTTTCAACATTAACACTTAAATAAAAAAAAAAAAGAATCAATAAAGGTTCAGTAAAAGGATTTCAACCAATTAATGAACAGTGTGAAGGCGTGATATCCGCAAGGAATTAGGCCATATAGATGTTAGATGGGGTTTGTCAGTATAAGGTCTGTAAACCTGTAAATAGGTGTGAAATCTATCAGATGCTTGATGAAAGTTTTGCTTGTTGTCCCTGGGGATTTCTAGAAAACATGTATTTCAGGCGGCCCTAGGACTGCATCCGAGACTTCCAGGTTCGTAAGACCTTTATTCTTAGCGTCCTGTGCACTATGGAAACATGACAGCAGGTTAGAAGCCCTTTAAGAACTGACTGCACACTCACTGCCTACTATATGCCACAAAATAATTGATGTAATTTGCTTCACCTGACAGTGGTTTTAATGTTATGGCTATTCTGCACATTTGTGCAATTACACACAAGCTGTGGTTGGCATGAATAAATTCAAAACTATTTTCATCCCCTGTGATGTATAAAATTACATTACTTATTGTGCTTTTCTTTTGTCTGAAACTGCAAAAACCTCAAATCAATGGAAGAATAATGGCAAGCAATCAATCAGTAGGAAGCCGAGATACAACACTAATAGAACCCTGACTATCAGTGCACATTGTGATTCCTAACCGCTACAGGTTCCATCTATCTTATCATATAGATGTAGCAAACATTTAACCTGTTACCTACCGTTCATCTCAGTGGCGTATAATGCAAAGCTATCTATAAAGAGAACGTGTGTTATATGAAGCAGAAGAGGGGAAGGGGATCAATCAATTTTCAGGCTACAGAACTGCTGACAGTTCCAAATAAAGGAGGCGAGCAAAAGCTAAAGGTTCATGAGCCCTGATGAAATGCTTGTATTGCCCCTCCCACAATTTATAGTCTTATAAATATACTGTCTCAAATAAATAAAAAATAATAAAATATATATATATACATATATATATATATATATATATATATATATATATACATAAACAGTTTCGGTCACGATGTGATAAGCTGCCACATGTGGTGAGGCTCAGGCAGAATTGTCAGGGAGCTAAGTGCAGGACTTATATGGACTTATGTACCAGTGCTAAAGGTCCAGGAGCTAAAGGTCTAGAATCTAGAGGTCCAGGAGCTAAAGTTCCAAGGAGCTAAAGGTCCAAGAGCTAAAGGCCCAGAAGCTAAAGGTCCAATAGCTAAAGGCCCAGGAGCTAAAGGTCCAGAAGCTAAAGGTCCAGAAGCTAAAGGTCCAGAAGCTAAAGATCCAGGAGCTAAAGGCCAAAGAGCTTAAGGTCTAGGAGCTAAAGGTCCAGGAACTAAAAGTTCAGGAGCTAAAATTCCAAAAGCTAAAAGGTCCAAGAGATAAAGGTCTAAGAGCTAAAGGCCCAGGAGCTAAAGGTCCAGAAGCTAAAGGTCCAAGAGCTAAAGGTCCAGAAGCTAAAGATCCAGGAGCTAAAGGTCCAAGAGCTAAAGGTCCAGAAGCTAAAGGTCCAGAAGCTAAAGGTCCAAGAGCTAAAGGTCCAGAAGCTAAAGGTCCAGAAGCTAAAGGTCCAAGAGCTAAAGGTCCAGGAACTAAAAGTTCAGGAGCTGAAATTCCAAAAGCTAAAAGGTCCAAGAGATAAAGGTCCAAGAGCTAAAAGTTCAGAAGCGAAAGGTCTAGGAGCTGTAAGGCTAATTTTTCACTGGCCTTAGCTATGATTAATAAAACCACTCCATATAATAAAGATAGGCAAATGTATCATTCCTTTTTCACCATAATTCTGGTGTGTTTTTGAGCGTGGTGTGAGCTACCTTTTCAGTCAAATTTATCATGTGCAATTTTTTTCTTCTTTTTTTTGCCAGTCAGACCCCCCCCCCCCATCTCCATTACGATCCAGGAGGGACACACCACCGAGGGGAGGGGTTATCATTACACTGGGGGAGTGCAGGCCAGTGCTCCAAGCCGGGTCGGTGCTCAAGCAGAAAATAGTGCAGAGTGGAGGAACCCAGCAGCATTTTGGAAAAAAGACTGCGCCACCTAGATCCCCCGTGGCACCACCAAGCAGGTTCGGTACAAAAAAAAAAAAATCAGTACTGTTGATCGTACATTCGCTGCCAATACAGACAAGTCAATAGATGAGTAAAGAGAGAGAATGGGACTAGAAGTGATTGTAGAGACCAGAAGCTGCAGAGAAACACAGAAGGGAAAGCACAGGGCTTAAGGCCCTATTCCACCAACAGATCTGACGACAGATTATCTGCCAAAGATTTGAAGCCAAACCCAGGAATGGATTTGAAAAGAGGAGAAATCCAGTCTTTCCTTTATGACCTGTTCTTTAATTATAGTCTGTTCCTGGGTTTGGCTTCAAATCTTTGGCAGATAATCTGTCGTCAGATCTGTTGGTGGAATAGGGCCATTACTGCAAGTGAAAGATTTTATCTCTGGGCTTGATTCACAGTTTATACTATTCACTACTGCTCTATAATGTTCTCCGTGCTGCTGCTGCTTGGGGTATTTATAGAGCAGGAATGGGGAGCCTTCGGCCCTTCAGCTGTTATAAAACTATAGACAGGCTAGACAGCTGAAGCTAAAGCATTACCTATCCAGGCATGATGGGAATTATAGTTCCACAACAGCTGGAGGGATGAAGTTTCCCCATTCCTGGTATAGCGAAATAGATGTGTAGGATTCCCTCTTCTGTCTGTCTGGTGTATGGAAGACACCACAGTCATTAGTCTCCAACCAGCAGCTCAGGGACAACCGAAAAGGACAGAAGAAGCCTGTAGAACTGAAATCTGACAAAGCTAGCCACATAATGGTCAGATATATTATGCTCTTACACCCTTGCAGCTAATATATCATGTTTTACTGATTATGGGGGACAAGTTCCCCTTCTGGACCTCCACCCACAGAGTCTCACCATTACACTATACAGAGATACATATATAAAAGCTCTTAGTTTGTCTGTTCTCGAACTGTCTGGAAGGTCTACTCCCCCGACAATCTGTCACCAGAGGTGGGTGGCCATCTAATCTGAAGAATAATGCACTTACAATATGCCCGGTCCCTGCGGACAAAGCGAGTGCTATAGAGTGATGTTCTCTCTCCCATCATCCTGGTTGGGTGTGATAGGCAGTACGCTGGCCGTATAATAGTCTCTTGTGAAGCGGTGTGTGGCTTCCGTCTCGGCACAGTGTGATGGCAGGCTTGTACATTGTGCTTCTGAGTCGAGATGTAAATTGGTCTATTTACTCCACGGCTCGGTATCACATACATATTTGTCTGCCATCTCTGTGGGGATTCTCATTTGCCAGTCGCAGCCCAGCGTGTCTATATTTCAGACATACTGTAAATGGAAAAGATTCCAGCAAAACAATTACCCAGTCTGCTGACCTTATTGAATAGTGTCTGCCCCTGTTTGCTGCAGGTCTGATTTACGACCTGTCACCCTCCTGACTGTCTATGCTGCCATGCTGAAGATGTAAGAAGGGGCGGCCATTCTGTCATTTGCTCTCTAAGCGTTATTATATTTTACAGATTCTCAGGCGCAGGATATACAGCGGCAGCGTGCCATAGATGAAGGAGCATAAAATATGGAGTCAGGGAAGCATGGATCAATCGGATTGTTTGGAGAGTGTAATAACGCCGGGCAGCCTGACAGTTATTTACTATTCTGTTTAGTGCTGACATGATGCAATACAATCATCAGCCTGAAATATGGGACTGTGTTACTTCACCCCATCAGGTCAAATCCAGATTCAATGGGACTAGCAACAAAGTAAAATGGGCGGAAAATAGACTTCCAGCGAGCAGAACTGGGAAGAGGACGGAACCAATCTACTCTTTAAAGGGGCACTCCAGCGAGAATCTTTTTCTTTCAAATCAACTGGTGTCAGAAAGTTTTATAGATTTGTAATTTCTAGCGATGAGCGAATACTGTTCGATCGAATAGATATTCAATAGAATAGTAAGGTATTCGATCTATCGAATATTATCAAATAGTTCGCCGAATATTCGATAAGCGTTCAAATCCCCCAGCTTCCGGTTTTTACCTCCAAGTGGTCAAATAGATGTTTTTCATTAATCGTATACTTGTTCCCACTGACTTTAATGGGTTCGAATATTCAATCTAATATTCGGGAGATATTCGTACGAATATCGAATATTTCACTATTCGCTCATCACTAGTAATTTCATATTAAAAAATCTCAAATCTTCCCATACTTATTAGCTGCTGTATGTGATGCAGGAAGTGTTTTATTTTCAGTCTGACACAGTGCTCTCTGCTGACTTCTCTGGCCGAGACAGGAACTCTGTCTCGGTTTTCTATGAATCCCCATAGAAAACCTCTCCTGCTCTGGACAGTTCCTGTCTCGGCCAGAGATGTCAGCAGAGAGCACTGAGTCAGACCGAAAATAAAACAACACTTCCTGCAGGGCATACAGCAGCAAATAAGTATGGGAAGGCTTGAGATTTTTTTTATAGAAGTAAATTACAAATCTAAATAACCTTCTGACACCAGTTAATTTAAAAGAAAAAGATTTTCGCTGGAGTACCCCTTTAACACCAATTTACACTAATCGGGTTCAATGCAGATTTTACCTGCAGATTTGTGCAAGAAAAATCCACACGGGATTAAAAAAAACTGCCAAAAATCCCCATTCAAAAAAATTACATTGTGCGCCTTCTGGGATCTTTTCTTTTTTTCTTTTTTTTTATTAGAAATTATGTTATAGAAATTTGAGAGATTTATACTGAGACATGAAATTTGGAATTTATATGAAATTTATGGAATTTATCTGTTAATAGGAAAATATTATAACATATATTCTAAGTTTGTCCTATATATGTGAGTAAGGGCCCAATTACACGGGACGATTATCGTGCGGAAAATCAATACATTGTTCAAATTTAAATGACAATCGTTCTGTGTAATTGCAGGCAACGATCGAAAAATCGTTTATATGTCGTTGATCGTTGATTTAGATCTGAACCTAAAATTATCCTTAATCGTTCGCTGTAATTCCATGTTCGTTCGCTCAAGTTCCGCATTTTTTCACTAATCGTTCAGTGTAATTGCACGTTGTTCATTGTTTTGCTGTGATCAAATGGAATAACCGATCATAGTAACGATTGCAATAACGACCATCGTTCTGTGTAATATGGGGAACGATTTCAGGCTAACGATAAACAATCTCGTTTGCGATCGTTTATCATTAGTCGTTAATGATTAAAAATGGCTCTGTGTAAAAGGACCCTACTGTAAGATAAGAGCTCTGAATGATTATAATAAGTGTGAAGCTAAGGGCGTGTTCACTGCTGTTTTTCTAATTATTGAAAGGATCTCATTATAAGGGATTGTGAATGGTTCTAAAAGGAAACCAACAGATTACTGGAATGTTTGCAAATCCGTTTCCATCCATTTTTTATTATTCCCTTGTTTGTTTTTTGTTGGTGTTTTTATTTTTAGCTCCTCCTCCTCCTTCCTGTCCAAGATTATAAAAGACGGCACACTGAAAGGCCCAATCTGAGAGAGAAAGCCGGGAGAGGAAGACGAAGATATTGGGCGCCCCTGATCACTTTGTGCCGGATGACCTTTAGAGCCTATGCCACTCTTTACATGGAACTTAGGAGAGACCCATAGAGGTTCTTCACTTACCTGACTATGTCCATCACAAGTTTAGACGATCTTCTCCATAGTGTGGCGGCAAAAATTCTACTTTATGGTGTTTCACCAGATGGTCACTATAAGGTATAGTATTCTATCATTTTTCATTGTATTATTTAAGCTGCTAGGTATATACTTCATTTTTAATTTTTGTTTTCCCTTCAAGGTTTCTTGCCACTGGAGTAAGCTAACTTCATTTCCAGTTTCAATTTGGAAAACCCACCATCTCCGGGATTGTTTGTGACGACTGTAAGGCCCTGTGGGATTCTCTTCCAGAGGTTCCCTGAGTGTGCTTTGATGTGTTAGTATGGTAAAACCAATTTATTTTTTTATTTGCCGCTGACGTGGGGATCCTGGTGGCACGGTCCTTTTATTAAAATGCTCCTGGGTTCTCTCGCTCGGTGGGGTTGTCTGCTTGAGCACCGTCCCAGCTTGGTGCACTGGGGGCAGGCCCGGAGCCCCTCATTGTGACGATAACCTGTTATAACCCCTCATAACAAACACAAAAATAACCGTGTTTTCATAGCTTTTATAATGTTTTACAATTTTATTTTTTTAAGTAAAACTTTTTTTTGCAAATATTTATGATTAAAATGGCCCTATTGTGACTCTTATAATGGCTTTATTTTTCACCTACGGGGCTGTATGGGGCGTCATTTTTTGTGCCATGATCTCTAGTTTTTTATTAGTATCATAATCGTGCAATTCGGGCTTTTGATCACTATATATATATATATATATATACATATGTAATGAAACAAGAAAAACCTCCAATCTTGGCATTTTCCCCCTCTTTTTATTTACGCCACTCACTGTGCAGGAATAATATTGTTATACATTAATAGATCGGACAATTACACAGACTACAATATATAATATGTTTATTTATTGCGGCATTCAAGGGGTTAATGACAGGCTGCAGTATGATCGGTTACTGATGGCAGCCGGTCCCCACCCGCTAAGAGCTCGCTTCATAGCACCGTAGCACATAATGGCGTACAGGTACGTCATGGGTCATCTGGTCACAGCCACACATGCCTGACCCGTACGGCACTGGTCATCTAGGGGTTAAACACTGACCAAAATAGTAGGTGTGTACCCAAGCTTAGCCTATGTGCACACTACATTATTTTGGGTTATTTTTGAGACATGTGACCATGGACCAAAAACACCCCAAAAATCCCAAGCATTTTCTCTTATCAAATTTTACTGGATCAATCGAAAAAATTCCCTCACGTTGCGTCCATATCGCCCTTTATTTAGTGACGTACGATAAACGTCCCACATCTCTTTTGGACAGCAGCTTTTATTCTGTAATGAACAATTTTAAAAAGGGGGAGAAAAGCCCAAATAAAAAAGGCTAAAAAAAGTAGTGGGAAAAGAAAAACATTTTCTGTATTTTTATTTTTTTAGTTTGCTAAGAATTCTACTGGCGCTCTCATTTACCTGTAATGAGTCCATTGGATTTCAGTCTATTCTACAGGATAAACAATGGTGTGAACGAGGCTTTAGGATTCCAATTTTCTGTAATACTTTGAGTTATTTATCAGGAGTGCATAGCCTACCTCTACATAAAGGCTGTTTTTACTGGGAATGAAAAAAAAACTCAGACTTTTTTACATTGTCCAGTAAATTATTATGTTTGCCATTGCTATTGCTGTTACGTTTTTATTCACTAGAAACCAAAATCCTGATAAAAAGAAGCAAAAAGACCGCACTGGTATCCTGTCCTCCTGTCCTACTTATGTGGTTTTCTGCTCACAGCCCAATCGTGTCACCCAGAAGATGACTCCAACGTATTGACCCATTATTTATCAGTTTCTATGTACTCGCCCAGTGGACTTCTAGCTGATGGACGTCCAATCCTGGCCGTGTAATGAGAGTTCCGCTTCCTAAGCAGCATGCATATTTTATGGAGTGTTCTCTCAATGTTTCAATGGCTGATTATCTTTTCAATAGTAAACTGGTTCAATCGAACTGATTTATTAGCGTCAATGACTAAAACTTGAGATTTGTCAGGATGACCACCAGGGAGGGTATAAATAACTATCATGTAGACTGCTGAGTGGCTTCCCTGGTGTGCGGCCGGAATGGAGAGGAGACCTAATAACACATGCTAATAGTCTCTTCATTTATCATAACAACAAGATTTACTGGGTGCAGTGACGATATCCATTACACAGACGTCTACAATAGGTGCTGGAGAAGCAATAATCCTGCTCCGAGACTCACTATGAAGATACAAGCCGGATCTTGTAATTGAGTGGATGGCCGTCATTCAAATAAAGGCCGTTGTTTTAACAGCAATTGTTTGCCATTAAATGACGGCCATCCACTTAATTTTTAACAGTGTGTGAACAGCCTTTCTGGATAGATATGAGAGGGTTGTTGGTAATGGTGAATATTCCGAGCAGAGACTGGTTACACGTGGTGGCCACAAGGGTCTGTTCTGGGTCCTATTCTTTTTAATATGTTTAATAAGTGACATAGGAGAAGGGTTGGTAGGTAAGGATAGTGACATAGGAGAAGGGTTGGTAGGTAAGGATAGTGACATAGGAGAAGGGTTGGTAGGTAAGGATAGTGACATAGGAGGAGGGTTGGTAGGTAAGGATAGTGATATAGGAGAAGGGTTGGTGGGTAAGGATAGTGACATCGGAGAAGGGTTGGTAGGTAAGGATAGTGACATAGGAGAAGGGTTGGTAGGTAAGGATAGTGACATAGGAGAAGGGTTGGTAGGTAAGGATAGTGATATAGAAGAAGGGTTGGTAGGTAAGGATAGTGACATAGGAGAAGGGTTGGTAAGGATAGTGACATAGGTGAAGGATTGGTAGGTAAGGATAGTGACATAGGAGAAGGTTTGGTAAGGATAGTGACATAGGAGAAGGGTTGGTAGGTAAGGATAGTGACACAGGAGAAGGGTTGGTAATTAAGGATAGTGACATAGGAGAAGGGTTGGTAGGTAAGGATAGTGACATAGGAGAAGGGTTGGTAGGTAAGAAGTGACATAGGAGAAGGTCTGGTAGGTAAGGATAATGACATAGGAGAAGGTTTGGTAGGTAAGGATAGTGACATAGGAGAAGGGTTGGTAGGTAAGGATAGTGACATAGGAGAAGGGTTGGTAGGTAAGGATAGTGACATAGGAGAAGGTTTGGTAGGGAAGGATAGTGACATAGGAGAAGGTTTGGTAGGTAAGGATAGTGACATAGGAGAAGGGTTGGTAGGTAAGGATAGTGACATAGGAGAAGGGTTGGTAGGTAAGGATAGTGACATATGAGAAGGGTTGGTAGGTAAGGATAGTGACATAGGAGAAGGGTTGGTAGGTAAGGATAGTGACATAGGGGAAGGGTTGGTAGGTAAGGATAGTGACATAGGAGAAGGTTTGGTAGGTAAGGATAGTGACATAGGGGAAGGGTTGGTAGGTAAGGATAGTGACATAGGAGAAGGGTTGGTAGGTAAGGATAGTGACATAGGAGAAGATTTGGTAGGGAAGGATAGTGACATAGGAGAAGGGTTGGTAGGTAAGGATAGTGACATAGGAGAAGGTTTGGTAGGTAAGGATAGTGACATAGAAGGAGGAGTGGTGGGTAAGGATAGTGACATAGGAGAAGGGTTGGTAGGTAAGGATAGTGACACAGGAGAAGGGTTGGTGGGTAAGGATAGTGACATAGGAGAAGGTTTGGTAGGTAAGGATAGTGACATAGAAGGAGGAGTGGTGGGTAAGGATAGTGACATAGGAGAAGGGTTGGTAGGTAAGGATAATGACATAGGAGAAGGGTTGGTGGGTAAGGATAGTGACATGGGGAAGGGTTGGTAGGTAAGGATAGTGACATATGAGAAGGGTTGGTAGGTAAGGATAGTGACATAGGAGAAGGGTTGGTAGGTAAGGATAGTGACATAGGAGGAGGGTTGGTAGGTAAGGGTAGTGACATAGGAGAAGGGTTGGTAGGTAAGGATAGTGACACAGGAGAAGGGTTGGTAGGTAAGGATAGTGACATAGGAGGAGGGTTGGTAGGTAATGGTAGTGACATAGAAGAAGGGTTGGTAGGTAAGGATAGTGACATAGGAGAAGGGTTGGTGGGTAAGGATAGTGACATAGGGGAAGGGTTGGTAGGTAAGGATAGTGATATAGGAGAAGGTTTGGTAGGTAAGGATAGTGACATAGACGAAGGGTTGGTGGGTAAGGATAGTGACATGGGGAAGGGTTGGTAGGTAAGGATAGTGACATATGAGAAGGGTTGGTAGGTAAGGATAGTGACATAGGAGAAGAGTTGGTAGGTAAGGATAGTGACATAGGAGAAGGGTTGGTGGGTAAGGATAGTCACATAGGAGAAGGGTTGGTGGGTAAGGATAGTGATATAGGGGAAGGGTTGGTAGGTAAGGATAGTGATATAGGAGAAGGTTTGGTAGGTAAGGATAGTGACATAGGAGAAGGGTTGGTAGGTAAGGATAGTGACATAGGAGAAGGGTTGGTAGGGAAGGATAGTGACATAGGAGAAGGTTTGGTAGGTAAGGATAGTGACATAGGAGAAGGGTTGGTAGGTAAGGATAGTGACATAGGAGAAGGGTTGGTAGGTAAGGTTAGTGACATAGGAGAAGGTTTGGTAGGTAAGGATAGTGACATAGGAGAAGGGTTGGTAGGTAAGGATGGTGACATAGGAGAAACAGCAGAATCTGTGATATTATAAGTTACTGTACAGTAATGGAGCGGATGGGAAACACAAGGGCGGACAGAGACTGCAGGGAGTATGAAGGAATGAGCAGGACAGATGTGGGCACATACATGCAGCGCTCTCTGTCCGGGGAGAGAGGGGTTACAGCTATGGAGAGATTACCTCCACAGTCCTGTCCTCTGATGCAAGCCCCAGCCTGAATTGGATCTGCTATGATTTGGAAGGTGAGGGAGACTTCCTGGGTCAGAGTACACGGCTGTAGACCCCGCTATGCAGACCATGCCCCTCCCCCACTCGCGCTCTCACCCAGTACAGGGAGCTCTTACACCAAAGCAATGCTCTTACACCAAGTCACTATTTTGAAAAACTGTGAGCTCTTAAACTAGATGTGTTCTTTATTGCAATGCGTTTTAAGGGTTAACCACCCTCTTCTTCATCTTGATGCCTGATGAAGAGGGTGGTTAACCCTTGAAATGCGTAACAATAAAGAAGACATCTGGTTGGCAATAATACTTGGAATCTCTGCCTCTTGATTGAAGTGGTGTGACCTTGCCTGGAGGTTTGAGCGCCAAGGAATCCACCATTGTTGCAGGGTTATTTGGATTTGGGTCCTGATCCCACATCCAGGGAAATCGGAAGGTGGAAGGCAGCAGCCCTCCTTATATACCTACAAGCCTACATTAGAGTCGTGCCTAATACGTACAACCTAACCAGGTGAGTGTGCATTTGTGTGAATTACACATCTCACAGGGTTAGGGTCCTATTCCACGGCCCCGATGATCTTTAAGCGAGGGCTGCAGGGACATCGTTATCGATGTCCTTGCAGCCCTTGTTTCATACATTACCTGTCCAGGCGCAGGTCTTCTCCTTCTCCCGATCCCGTGCAGCAGCAGCTTCAGAGCGACCTGACTGAACTGACAGAACGCTCAGCCAATCAGTGGCCACGGCGGTCCTGACCAGTGATTGGCTGAGTGCTCTGTCAGCTTAGAAGCTGATGCTGCGGCGCGGGATCGGGAGAAGGAGAAGACCTGCGCCTGGACAGGTAATGTATGATGTTTGTGAAATCGTTGGTCGCGTGCACGCCCGCTATTCCATGTAGCGATGCACGGGTGGCGACCAATGATTTTAGGTTTGAACCTAAATGAACGATCGTCCGATGACATGATCATCGGCTGATCGTTCTCTCTATTCCACGGAGCGATAATCGGCCGAATCGGGACGATACGGCCGATTATCGTTTCGTAGAATAGGCCCCTTAGGGGGAGATTTATCAAACATGGTGTAAAGTGAGACTGGCTCAGTCGTCCCCGGCAACCAATCAGATTCCACCTTCCATTTTCCAAAGAGTCTGTGAGGAATGAGAGGTGGAATCTGATTGGTTGCCGGGGGCGACTGAGCCAGTCTCACTTTACACCATGTTTGATAAATTTCCCCCAATGGGGCGGATCCGTGCTGTCACGTTGCCTTTATCATTATCGGCCACACATAACCCGGTATACACAGGAAAATCTGGGGCGAATGACAATAAATTTTGAATCCTTCGGTTCCCAGTCCTCACCCCATCGCTGTTGCCTTTACATGGGCCGATTATCATCCACAACGCTCTTGGCCAATAATAGTCCCTTTTAAGGTTTTTCCATTGATCTCCATTATTAAAAAAAAGGTCAAAACGCATCCTCTTTTTAGTGTACACAAAAATTTGGTCGACCATGTTTTTGTGTACGCAAAAAAAAAAAAAAGATGCATTTTCCTTTATTTTTTATGTTTATTTTTTATATAATGGAAGTCAATGGAAAAAGGGATCAAAATGGATGCACACAAATTCATCTATGTCTTTTCATCCATTTTTTTGCATAAAATGGTTGGAAAAAAAACCTGATTGCAAAAACGCTGTGTGAACCCGGCTTAAAAGACACTTTACCTGCAAACCTGTAAGCGGTGAACAAAAGTTGTTGCTAAGCTGATTATGAGAGTGGGTGACTGTTTAGCAGGAAGGGGGAGATGCTTGATAACAGAAGAAAAAAGCATTTTTGTCTGATAAGATATATTACATAATTTCTTTGTATGACAGCTTTCGGCTATGTTCACACAACGTTTAAAAAAGAGAAAAGGCAGCTTTTTCTATTCTAAAAGATGTCTGTTATTGCTGCAACTTAACTGACTGCCATGCATTGTGAAAGTCAATGGAATGGCAGCCGTCCAATGCACACAGTGTGATAAATAATGGACGTTGTCTGCACGGACGTCAAAATACTGATCATGGAAATTATTTTTGGACGTCTATTACAAACAGTGGACGTTATGTTTTTGTTGTTCACAGTTTTTCTTTTTTCACCGTCCTCTCACAGTTTTTTTACTATTAAATTCAATGGACTCTTAAATTAAAGACGCAGCCAAAGGCTGATTAGTAACCAAACTAGAATAATGTACCAGCCGCTGTTATTACACTGACTGGCGGCCAAACAGCCCAATGACGTCCGTTACTTTAGACTGAAATGGAGCTGATAAAACATTGTGTGAACATAGCCTAACAGGGATTAGTATCAGAATAACAAAGCTTTAACAGCTGTAAAGATATTTTATTCTCAATATTCACTGATTTTTAACCTATTACAGTTGTATTGTTTTGTGTATGAGAACTTTATATAGCCAGGTGGCGATCGCTAACTTTTCCTGTATAAAAAGCAGAGAAACATCAGCGACCATAGTCAGGACGTCAAATGCTTTTTAGCTGAATACGACGCACAAAAACAAAATATATTGTTTTAAAGGGGTTATCCAGCGCTACAAAAAACATGGCCACTAAGCTTCATTTACTTCAATGGAACTGAGTTTCAAAACCTGCACCCAAACTGGAGACAACAGTAGGGGGAAAGTGGCCGTGTTTTTGTAGCGCTGGATAACCCCTTAAATTCTTCAACAAAGACTTTGCTACCGGAGAGAAGTGTCAGTATGAAAGGACCAGGCTGCTCCCTCTTGTTCCTGCGGTGATCCCGGGACCGCTCCGCCAGCTCTTACGCTCCGCATCTGCCGGATACATTACAAGCTTCTTTTTAATTAGAGAAACAATTACAATAGATAAAACTGCTTTATGGCTGACGACAGAAACACTGATAAAGGTAAAGAGGTTTGTGACCAGCAAAATGTATAATTATCACTATTGTTATTGTTCAGCTGAAAGGCTATGTTCACACAACGTTCTGTTTTTGAAAAGAAAAAATTACGTCTGTCATTTGGCTGTTTGGCAGTAAAGGCCGTTGTACAATATTCTAAGTCAGGTGTATCAGGTCTTTTAAGTGGTCTTTAAGTGAAGAGTCCATTGAATTTAATAGTAAAAACTGTGAAAAAAGAAAAACTGTGTGTGACCAACTAAAGAATAACGTCCAAAAATTATTGTCATGATGATTATTTTGACACCTGTGCAGACAATGTACGTTATTTTTGTTACACTGCGCGCATTGGACGTCCGTCATTCCATTAACTTCAAACTGCAGTACCAGCCGGATGATCTTTCCCGCTGCAGAGTCCTGATGGAGGCGCATCAGCACGCACCTGCATCAGAACTCCCCATAGCACACTGTGAAGCGAGCGTCCGGAGCTGCCCGCTTCTTAGTGTGCACTGACATGGTTTCCTATGGCCACTATTCACTGAATAGCGGCCGCAGAAAACTGACATGTGTATACGGGCCGGCCGGGATCCCATAGACACCCTGCCAACGTATTTTTTTGTATTTATACAGCCGTTGTTGCAAATTGCAACAACGGCCGTATAAATACGAAAATATACGTTGTGTGAACATGGCCTTAAGTAGTAAAACATAATAATTTTATAAATGTGACGTTGCTGTAATGGAACTAAACTTTCCGGCTTTGTAAAATATTCCCCAAATAAAAATGAATTATTTTAATGAACGGCATATGTTATTCCGGATCATGTAGCAGAAAACAGTGATGGACTCTCTCAGTGTTGTGGAAATTATAGAATGATTCGCAACAAGCTGCACATGTCTAAATATGCAGAATATTCTGCAGGTAAAAGGGAACGTGCCGACAGACATTGCGGAGAAAATACATATAGTGTAGAGGAAGTTATAAGGACAGGGACCCTCGGCTTTTAATGCATTTCCCCCCAAAAAACAATGGCCAGTTCTCTGTCCTATTGCATGATGTTATTCCATGCAAACTCTATTTGACTAGAATAAAACACATATTAATATTCTTCTTATTATTGTTGTTATTGGCCTCTTGTTTATATTGTGGCTTGAAGCGGCAGTACTGTCTGTGTCCTTGGAGTGGGGATTGTACTTCCGGGGGAGCTCCTGGTCCATATACTCCACTCCAATGTTCACACTACGGAATCCGCTAGGAATTTGTGCCACGGATTCCGTTTGAAATTCTGCCTGTCCCATAGACTCAATGATATTTCTCAAGCGCAATCCACCATCCACCTAAAGAACTGACATGCCAATTGCGAAGATTCTGTAGTGTGAACATACCCTGAGAGCTGATGAGAATCTGGAACCCACCTGGTGGATATATTCGAGACGTCAGAGCTTCCCCGGGTGGGTGAACACAGACAGCGCTGGGCCTGGAGGAGCTGAAACCAGTCAGTGATGCTGCTGATATGGAGCGGTCGGCTCAGACAGGACGGCTAGGGAAGCTGGGGTGTATAGTCAGTGGCTGGACGGCCCAGGATTTATGTTATGTGCAAAGTGTTGCCTATGTCTTGTATATGTTTTGCCTTAGATGGAAAAATACATCAGACTGCGGACTGTATAAAACATAACTCGCCATGTGGACGGTAGTTTATCTCAGACCTGGGAAGTGGCGACGCCAGAGAGCGAGTAACCCCCAGTATGTGGAGGGCGGAAAGGTCATGTAGAATAGTTAAGGCTAGCAGATTTGTGGGCCGTGTAATAGAACCCTAAATGTCCTGCCTGGTGGGGTATCAGACACCAAATATCTATCTCTTGTGTTTCTTCCTAAATACACAAGCAACTGTTCTTTTACCTGATGTACTTGAATCTATCCATGGAAACAGTGTGCACAGACCCTTAAAGCGAATGCATATGAATGGAATGGTGACGGTGCGGGGAGGTCGGTGCTCCGGTCCTTTTTTGAATAGTATCCCAGCTCCCATGCACTGGTCTGTTACTGATCACCGCCCCCATGGGAGGAAACCCCCGCCCCGAAATTACGCTGCTCCATCAATTCTAATAGAGGGGTGATAAGGCTAGGTGATGTCATCTTACCTGCTTGCACCGTACCTGTATGACTACATATATATATATATATATATATATATATATATATATATAGGCAGGGGCGTAGCTAATGTCTCCTGGACCCTGGTGCAAGAAGTCAACTTGGGGCCCCCCCTTCCTCAACCAAGCGATGCTATTGCTGTGTATATATATTTACCAAGACTGATATTACCAATAATACCAGTACATAGGAAGGAAATATTATCACCATACATAATACCGCCATACTGTTACAGACCAAATCCAGTATACTAACCCCACCGCTGCTACTGAATAATGCACTGTACACAGATCACTATCACCTTATCCAGTCCCTTATAGAAGCCCCCTGTGTATTCCCCCTTATAGAAGCCCCCTGTGTATTCCCCCCTATAGAAGCCCCCTGTGTATTCCCCCTTATAGAAGCCCCCTGTGTATTCCCCCTTATAGAAGCCCCCTGTGTATTCCCCCTTATAGAAGCCCCCTGTGTATTCCGCCCTATAGATGCCCCCAGTGCAAAGCAGATTAGAAAGAAAAACAAAACCTACTCTCACCTAACAACACGCTTCCCCGTCGGCTGACTTCTCCTCTTCTCCCCCGGCTGGTGAGCGGCTCCCTGAGGGTGTCCCCAGGATTCCCAGGGAGCTCTGCGTGCACTGGGGCTAGTACTTCCGGCACAGGCCGCATCTCCTGACCCAGAGTGCTCTGCTAGTAGAGTCTGCTTGGGGACGGCTCTATCGGCAGATGACCAGGTGGGCAGCATGGTGGCCTAGTGATGAGACTGGTGGCCATGCTGCATGCCGCCTCTTATGGAGCCTCCTAAATGCCATCATCCTCGCTGCTAATCCTTACATTACAGATGCAATTAAAGAAATGGAAGAAGATGGCGACGTGCATAAATTAAATCATTTATCAGCCTCATAATGATTAATTGTATAATCCCTGTGACCTTTAAACCACATCTGTAATAGCTTATAGACAAGCGCCAGCGATATACTTCAGTGGGCCGCGCCATTCCACGACACTCATGAAAATGAATAGTAATCATGTGTATTAGCTTATTTACATACTAATTCCATGATATATGACATGAAGCTATGGCACATTAGTCTTTATTTGCCGGGGTGTGAAATACATGGATAATGGCACTTACCCTTCTCGCCGCTGGTTGAGCCTTGGTTTTTTTTCTTCTTACTGATATAATGTTCTTTTGCTGTTTTTGTATAATTACCATTTATAATCATCTCAGGCTATTAACTGTAATATAATCTATTAATTCCCAGAGTGGCGGCTTTCTGCATTGATGGAGCTGAATGTTCATTCTCGGTTTTGCCCTTTGAGGGGATGAAGCGGAAGGATGTGAGAAATAAACTATTCTGAATGTATTTTTACACACCAGGTAAATGTCTGTAACTTCCCAGATAGATGTGACGGAGATAGTAAAAGAAGGAATATACATCCCAATCACCACCGGAGAATATATAGACCGTGTGGTGTAACGGCCGCTGGGATCCTGAATACATCAGAGCTTTGGCCGTCCTGCTCCATCTCCAAGTTATGGTGGAGCAATGCCAATCCCCGGGCGCCACCGCTGCACCCACCTCCTCGTACATAGACATGGCGGGCTCTGCTGCTGACAATGGTCCTGGCCAAATCCTGTGCTTGCACAGTTAGGCCATGTTCACACTCTGTAAAACATCGCTGGCTCACGAAGATCATTCCGGCCGGATGATCTTTATTTCGGATTAATTGGGATGCAGGCTCATTCGTGCGCAACCGCATCCCGATTCGCCGCTGCCACTCCATTGTGTGCACTGACATGTGTTCTGCGGCCGCTATTCAATGAATAGCGGCCGCAGAAAACTGACGTGTCAGTTTTATGTGCTCCCGCTAGCGATTCCAGTCGGAGTGTGCGTATATATGTACTATGTGTATACTCTTCGGCTGGGATTCGCTCTAGCTGCAGCACAATGTAAGTTTAGTAATAATACTAGACTAATACTTAAAGGGGTACTCCAGCGAAAACCTTTTTTTTTTTTTAAATCAACTGGTATCAGAAAGTTATATAGATTTTAAATTTACTTCTCATACTTATCAGCTGCTGTATGTCCTGCAGGAAATGTTTTATTTTAAGCCTGACACAATGCTCTCTGCTGACATCTCTGGCCAGGAACTGTTCAGAGCAGGAGAGGATTTCTATGGGGATTCATAGAGAAATGACACAAGAGTTCATGTCAGCAAAGAGCACTGTGTCAGGCTAAAAATAAAACAACATTTCCTGCAGGACATACAGCAGCTAATAAGTATGGGAAGACTTGATATTTTTTAATAGAAGTAAATTACAAATCTATATAACTTTTTGACGCCAGTTGATTTGAAAGAAGTTTTTCGCTGGACAACCCCTTTAACTTACATTGTGTGAACATGTCCTTAGGGCAGTGCTTCTCAATTCCAGTCCTCAGGCCTCACCAACAGGTCATGTTTTGAGGATTTCCCATACAAAGGACACCTGTGCTAATACCTGATGCACTGAGTATAATTATATCACCTGTGCTAATACCTGATGCACTGAGTATAATTATATCACCTGTGCTAATACCTGATGCACTGAGTATAATTATATCACCTGTGATAATACCTGATGCACTGAGTATAATTATATCACCTGTGATAATACCTGATGCACTGAGTATAATTATATCACCTGTGCTAATACCTGATGCACTGAGTATAATTATATCACCTGAGCTAATACCTGATGCACTGAGTATTATTCTATCACCTGTGATAATACCTGATGCACTGAGTATAGTTATATCACCTGTGATAATACCTGATGCACTGAGTATAATTATATCACCTGTGCTAATACCTGATGCACTGAGTATAATTATATCACCTGTGATAATACCTGATGCACTGAGTATAATTATATCACCTGTGATAATACCTGATGCACTGAGTATAATTATATCACCTGTGCTAATACCTGATGCACTGAGTATAATTATATCACCTGTGCTAATACCTGATGCACTGAGTATTATTCTATCACCTGTGATAATACCTGATGCACTGAGTATAATTATATCACCTGTGATAATACCTGATGCACTGAGTATAATGATATCACCTGTGATAATACCTGATGCACTGAGTATAATTATATCACCTGTGATAATACCTGATGCACTGAGTATAATTATATCACCTGTGATAATACCTGATGCACTGAGTATAATGATATCACCTGTGATAATACCTGATGCACTGAGTATAATTATATCACCTGTGCTAATACCTGATGCACTGAGTATAATTATATCACCTGTGCTAATACCTGATGCACTGAGTATAATTATATCACCTGTGCTAATACCTGATGCACAGGTTATTATAGGTAATTATATCACCTGTGAAATACTAAGGAAATCCTCAAAACATGACCTGTTGGTGAGGCCTGAGGACTGGAATCGAGAAGCACTGCCTTAGGGTATGCTCACACTGAGCCAAAGCAGCGGAATAGACATGTCAATTCTTTGCGCGGAGAGCTGCGGCACGAAAGACCTTCCATAGAGACACTGAGATATTAAGGCAGGCGGATTCTGCGGTGGAGAGATCCACCGCGGCATTCCGCCACTTTTGCTCAGTGTGACCATGCACTAAGGTTATGGCTTCCACCAAGGAACACGCACAGAAATTTCAGGCGGAGGCCACATTATGGACTCCGCTTATAGGTCTGCCTGTCCCATTGACTCAATGATATTTTCTATCCCAATCCACCGTCCAGACGGGTCTAATCTTTGGGCTGATGGCGGACTGAGCTTCAGAACATCATTGCGTCAATGGCGTCTCCTGTGCAATAGGGACATATCCGCAGGGCAGAATCTATAGTTCCCCTTTAAGTAACATAAAGAATCTATTTAATGAGCTGAAATTATAATAAAAAATTTAACATTTAAGAAAACTCCTTCAAGAAAGCAGCAAACAAGCAAATGATAGAGAGCAGCTGCTGTGTGAATGGAAGCATAACCCTTGGGTGAACCATATTACCACATGGACCAAACATCCACAGAAAGCTGCCAGCTGGCGGGCACTGATGCGGCAATGCCCAATGATACATATTAGCAGACAGATCATTCTATGCTCCTTATTAGCACCGGGAAGATATTGTTAGTGGAGTTATTCCCATGCTGGTGGTATACAACCATATTGCTGGACAGGATACTGCTATATCCTGCAGAAAGAAACCAATGGAGCCTGAAAATGCTCATCAAGCATCACTATTCTCCCTCCATATTACTTCTGTACTCGCCCTCTACGTGTCTGCAATATAGAAGGAAGTGTGAACAATGCAGAATAGAGAGAATGCATTGAGCGCTGACGTTACATGGATCCTCCCATCATCATCTCATAGGTTTCTTCCATATCTCTATTGTAGAACTCACTTTCTGAACTTTTAGAGGCAACGTGAACACTCACCTCCTCAGAAAAGCTTAAAGGGAACCAGTCGGCACATTTATGCTGACTAGGCTCCCAGGAACACTTCATAGATCTTATAGACAGGTGTCCTGTCATTAGAGGCAACCAGTCTATATTTGCACCCACAGATAAATCTCCCCTACAACCCTCTCTCAGAGAGAAACCACCACATTGAGGACAGAGGTTACAGCTACACTACTTATGTCTCTCCTCCTCCTCTATATTACACAGGATATCTCCATATTACACTGCTGCTCATATACAGTCATCCAGCATCCAGGGAGATACCAACACAGATCTCCCCCCACACAATGGACTCTTCCAGCTCAGAAACAATCTGCCAAATAGTGACCGACCACTTCTCCCCGAGCACCCTCATCAAATAGGGCCAGTGTCCTATTACTGATACATTCCCGACCACCTTTATCTAATAGGACCAGGGCTTTATTACTGATATATTCCCGACCACCCTTATCTAATAGGACCAGTGTCCTATTACTGATATATTCCCGACCACCGTTATCTAATAGGACCAGTGTCCTATTACTGATATATTCCCCGACCACCCTTATGTAATAGGGCCAGTGTCCTATTACTGATATATTCCCGACCACCGTTATCTAATAGGACCAGTGTCCTATTACTGATATATTCCCCGACCACCCTTATGTAATAGGGCCAGTGTCCTATTACTGATATATTCCCCGACCACCCTTATGTAATAGGGCCAGTGTCCTATTACTGATATATTCCCAACCACCCTTATCTAATAGGACCAGTGTCCTATTACTGATATATTCCCCGACCACCCTTATCTAATAGGACCAGTGTCCTATTACTGATATATTCCCCGACCACCCTTATCTAATAGGGCCAGTGCTTTATTATTGATATATTCCCGACCACCCTTATGTAATAGGGCCTGTGCTGTATTACTAATATATTCCCCGACCACCCTCATCTAATAGGACCAGTGATTTATTACTGATATATTACCCCGACCACCCTTATCTAATAGGGCCAGTGCTTTATTACTGATATATTCCCCGACCACCCTTATGTAATAGGGCCTGTGCTGTATTACTAATATATTCCCCGACCACCCTTATCTAATAGGACCAGTGTCCTATTACTGATATATTCCCGACCACCCTTATCTAATAGGGCCAGTGTGTTATTACTGATACATTCCCCGACCACCCTTATCTTATAGGGCCCGTGCTTTATTACTGATATATTCCCCGACCACCCTCATCTTATAGGGCCAATGCTTTATTACTGATATATCCCCCGACCACTCTTATCTAATAGGGCCAGTGTGTTATTACTGATATATCCCCCGACCACCCTTATGTAATAGGACCAGTGCTTTATTACTGATATATTACCCCGACCACCCTTATCTAATAGGGCCAGTGTCCTATTACTGATATATTCCCAGACCACCCTCATCTTATAGGGCCCGTGCTTTATTACTGATATATTCCCCGACCACCTTCATCTAATAGGGCCAGTGCTTTATTACTGATATATTCCCCGACCACCCTTATCTAATAGGGCCAGTGTGTTACTACTGATATATCCCCCGACCACCCTTATGTAATAGGACCAGTGCTTTATTACTGATATATTACCCCGACCACCCTTATCTAATAGGGCCAGTGTCCTATTACTGATATATTCCCAGACCACCCTCATCTTATAGGGCCCGTGCTTTATTACTGATATATTCCCCGACCACCTTCATCTAATAGGGCCAGTGCTTTATTACTGATATATGTCCCCGACCACCCTTATCTAATAGGGCCAGTGCTTTATTACTGACATATGGAGGAAACTAAATGTATGGGAGAAAGGGTTTTTCTGGTTTAAACCCCTTCACATCAGCAATACGGTTATATATGTTCCTGCCGCTGATGCCCCGTGCAGGAGGAGCATATAAAAACATTCGTGACTTCAGGGGCTTTAGATGTGTGCGTGTCCGCTCCAGTGAGAGCGATCCCACACATATCAGTGTGTCCGGAGCCCAGCATAATGACAGCTGCCTACGATCCCACAGCTGCCTGTCATTAACGCCTCAAACACTGCGATCTACAGCAATCATGGCGCCTGTCAATGGGCGGGGGCCACTTACCTCCGTCCTGTGAGATCTGTCATCTGTAGGCAGGCTATATACACAGGTCGCCAATAACACTGATCTATGCTATGCTGTGGCACAGCATAGATCAATATATCTATATCAGCAATGATTGCATGTTTAAAGCGACTCTGTACCCACAATCTGACCCCCCCCCCCCCCCCCAACCACTTGTACCTTCGGATCTGGGGTCCGTTCGGCAGGTGATGCCGTTATTGTCCTAAAAATAACTTTTAAATTTGCAGCCCCGTGCCCTATGGGCGTGGCTTAGAATATCTGTGCCCTAACTTTGCACAACCCCACCGTGCCTCCTCCCAGTGTCGGACAGGGATACCTGGGGCCCACCAGAGGAAATGATCCTTGGGGCCCACCAGAGGAAATGATCCTTGGGGCCCACCAGAGGAAATGATCCTTGGGGCCCACCAGAGGAAATGATCCTTGGGGCCCACCAGAGGAAATGATCCTTGGGGCCCACCAGAGGAAATGATCCTTGGGGCCCACCACAGGAAATGATCCTTGGGGCCCACCACAGGAAATGATCCTTGGGGCCCACCAGAGAAGAATCGGTAAAAAGCGACATACTGACCCGGCCCTATCCTGGATTCATCTGGATCTGCGACAACTCCCTTGTGAATGACAGGTTTTCAGTCGAACTATAACTCTCAGAATACCCTACACTTATGAAACTTTAATAATGGGTATGTTGGGAGTTGTAGCTTAAGACAGAACAAACCTTTAATAATTGATTGTTGTGCAGAAGCTTCTGGTGGCCGTAATCTGTTACATCCATCAGCCCTAAAGGTCCAGCACTATATGTCTCTAAAGTGGCAGCACATATGTACTACAACTCCTAGCATATCCTGAGAGATGCAGACTATCAGTAAATGCTGGGAGTTGTAGTGCCTGCAGCTGTTGTACCTGGAGGATTCTTGGTGTATTGTATACTGGAGGCTTTGTGGGAGATCAGAATACATAGTTATGTGGGGGCTCAGTGTGTGGAAGTGACCCCAGAACAGCACTAATATATATATATATATATATATATATATATATATATATATATTTTTTTTTTTTTTTTTTATTTTATCACCATACTGTACCTCTCAACATACCATCACACTGTTACTGACCATATCATCCATCATCATACTACTACCCCTCTCATCCTCCTGCTCCTCCATCATCATACTACTACCCTCTCATCCTCCTGCTCCTCCATCATCATACTACTACTCCTCTCATCCTCCTGCTCCTCCATCATCATACTACTACCCTCTCATCCTCCTGCTCCTCCATCATCATACTACTACTCCTCTCATCCTCCTGCTCCTCCTTCATCATACTACTACCCCTCTCATCCTCCTGCTCCTCCATCATCATACTACTACCCTCTCATCCTCCTGCTCCTCCATCATCATACTACTCCTCTCATCCTCCTGCTCCTCCATCATCATACTACTACCCCTCTCATCCTCCTGCTCCTCCATCATCATACTACTACCCTCTCATCCTCCTGCTCCTCCATCATCATACTACTACTCCTCTCATCCTCCTGCTCCTCCATCATCATACTACTACCCTCTTCATCCTCCTGCCCTTCTATCATCATACTACTGCCCCTATCATCCTCCTGCTCCTCCATCATCATACTACTACCCCTCTCATCCTCCTGCTCCTCCATCATCATACTACTACTCCTCTCATCCGTTGCCCCGGCCGTTGGGCACGGGGCTGCAAGTTTAAAAGTTGTATTTAAGGACAAAAACTGCATCACCTGCCGAACGGACCCCAGGACAGATCTTGGATTAAAAGCAGCTATCTTAGGGTACAAGTGGGGGGGGGGGGGGGGGAGATTGTGGGTACAGAGTCGCTTTAACAGTGAAATAAAAGTGTAAAAAAGAAAAGTGTAATTAAAAAAGTTTTAAAAAGTATTGAACCCCCCTGTATAAAACATGTAACATTATTATAACATTTCGAAAGATTTTTTGTAAAGCTGAGTCGGTACATTTTTTCCAACTCGGACTCCAGCCAAAACAACTCCGACTGCACGGTCCTGGAAAACATAAGTACAATATACAGAATATACAGAAGGAACATTAGTAGATATAAGCGAACTGGGTTCGGGTTCGAGTCGATCCGAACCAGAGCGTTCGGTATTTGATTAGTGGCGGCTGCTGAACTTGGATAAAGCTCTAAGGTTGTCTGGAAAACATGGATACAGCCACTGACTATATCCATGATTTCCACATAACCTTAGGGCTTTATCCAAGTTCAGCAGCTGCCGCTAATCAAATGCCGAACGTTCGGGTTCGGATCAACTCTAGCTGCTCCAGGGTCGCTCATCTCTAAACACTAGTGAGCCACAATGTGAGAACCACAGGCACAGAAAACAGGCAAGTTTAAATGGTGTGTCTGGATGCCGCCCCCAGAGCTGATCGGTGCGGCCTCCTGGCGCTCCCATTGGCCCATGTGTCACCCCCTGCCCAGAGTGCATCTGTGTCTGTCAATCCAGCAGCCTCTAGCAGAACGTTTCCCTGGGTGCGGTCACAAGTCTGGAGACCTCCCAGCTTCAGAGCACCTCCCCGACAGGGAGTCAGGAGCTGAGGCTGTCAGTACTGGAGACCTCCCCACCCCTGCAGGGAATCCCAGGAGCTGAGGCTGTCAGTACTGGAGACCTCCCAGCTCCAGAGCACCTCCCTGGCAGGGAATAAGGAGCTGAGGCTGTCAGTACTGGAGACTGGCCGGTGACTTCTGACATAACCCGCATCTTTTCACATCCAAAGTTGTTGCAGAAAGTATAAGTGAATTATCAGTAATTGCTCTGAATCACATTGTACATAACTTCCCAAATATATCGTCCGGGGCCTTTCTATCCGTGTATATTTTATAGGTTTTCCTCTCACATATTCTATCAGACAAGGTAAATAACATAATAAAGCTGAAAAATGTTCTACTCTAAGCACTCGCACATTCATACATAATAAGAAGCAAAAGGCGTCAAAATAAGGCAGACTCTCCGAAAGCCGATGGACAGAAAGGTTTGTATTAACAAAAATGAGTAATATTTGAATTCAGCATCTGAAGACATCAGTCAGCCAACGCGCCGGCGACGTGGAATCGTTTCCTTGACAGATTATGTTATATCTAAGTCGATAAGATGTCATTGAATTCGATTTATTTCCATTACAGTTGCCTGTTACAGATTGGCAAGTGCGCACAGATTTATTTACCATGTTACTATATCTTACATTAGATCGGGTTGCTGTGAAGGAAGACAGAAGACTCGTCGGCGTTTTGATGGCGGAAAAAGATAAACTGAATCGGAGCAAGATGGCGGAAAGGGGGAAAACAAGTTCACGGTTGTCCATTGTTTGGCAAGAATAACAAAAACGAAACAAAAAAAAAACAATAAATTATAGGCAAAATACTGGAAAAACATAATATTCAAAATGAAAAAAAAAATATTTCAATGATATGTTCAGAAGTCTATTGTTCTAGAAGCTGTGGAGGATTGCGCTATATGTTCATTAGTCCATCCTCCCGCTCCGGATATTTGGGACTTTCGGATGCATGGTGGCCACGTTTAACAGTCCTGCAGAAAAACTGCTGAAATGCGACGACTGTAACCCATGTCGTGTATTAAAGAACATAGAAATCACTGTTATTATTGGATAGATCTGTGTACTGCTGTAGACTGAAGGTGGCCACAGGGGCCGGTGCCGGGGCCTGCTGGACCGTACCATTTTGAACCCAGCGAGTTTTATTTCCATAGGTGACGGGTTTGCATAAATGTGTCTCCCACTGAGGTTTTGCTCCTGCTCTGCACTTACTTCTTAGTCTGTTATCACTATCACAGTAAGTCACACAACACTGACAGGCCTTTCCACCCTTTGGCCCATTTTTCACTTTCACCGTGCCCAAAGGCACATTTCTGTCAATGGTGTTGGCTTTGGATGGCTGTGTGGTGGACGTCTCTTTTAAGCGCCTCTTCTTCTTCTGAATCTGGTCAAGGCTGATATCCGACTGGGAAGAACAGCTCTCATTCCAGCTCGATCTCGTGTTTAGGCTCCTCAAGGGCAATGCCAATCGTAGGGCCTTCCAGAACCTGGAGCTGCTGCGTCTGGAGCTCTCACCTTCCCATCGTACAAAGGGCACGCTCTCTTTCAGCTTGGATATGGTGGTGTGCGTTCCATGGAGGGGTTTATATTCCACAATGATGAGACTGGTGCACACGGCGTTGTGGCACACAATACCAAGCTTCAGCTCCAGCATACTAATGCTTTTATCCGTCAAGTAATCGGGACTCAACACAACTATCATCCTTCGACTTCTCTGAATAAACTCAAACACTGCTTCCACAGTATCTGGAAAGTATAAGCGGGAGCATGGCGGGGGGGGGATGAAATGGAAGAGGATTCACAGAGAGAAAGTGTTAGAAACGAGGAAAAGTCACAGTCGAAAAGAAGATAGAGTCATTAGGTGAGTGTCACACGTTAAGAGGAGGCTTCATGGAACACGGACGTGACCACGGTCAGGAAAATATTTGTTAGCTGTAACACGGCCACATGAGAAAATGCTTAAAGAACCTTTGGAAAGTGTTTTATATATATTTCCTTTGTATTTATTATGGTGCAAAACCCATTTTCTCCTTACTGCTTACTTTTGCTTGTATAGCCCGTGCAACATGCTGTATGAGCTCTATTTGCTGTGTATTCTTGTACATAGTCTATAGCAGGGATGGGGACCCATTGGCCCTCCAGCTGTTGCAAAACTACAATTCCCATCATGCCTGGAGAGCCAAAGCCAAAACTGATATCTTGCTGTAATCTATCAGTTTCAGTAGAGTCATGACAGACCGATTTATCTGACAGATTATTGAAGCTGAAGCCAGGAACAGACTATAGAGAACAGGTCATAAAGTAAAGACTGAGATTTTTCCTCTTCTCAGACCCATTCCTGGCTTCAAAAATCTGTCTGTGTAAACGCAGCCTCAGGCTATGTTCCCACTCAGAATTTTGCAACCGAATCCAGGAGTGGATTGAAAACACAGAAAGGCTATGTTCACACACTGCTGAAATTTAGTGGATGGCCGCCATTTGCCATTATATGATGGCCATCCACTAAATTTTAACAGTGTGTGAACATAGCCTTTCTGTGTTTTCAATCCACTCCTGGTTTTGGTTGCAAAATACTGAGCATACTGTGTGGGAACATAGCCTGAGTCAAGGCAGACCATGGCCTAGACCAGATAAACTCATAGAAATCCCTTAGTTATTATAGGTTTTACATCTATAGAGATTTCCAGAAATCATTGGTTATGATGAGGATTATCTCACCGTCTATATATCTATATGTAACAATCTACCAACAAAGTCAAGTAACTCGATACATTGTTCTGTTGCTTAATATTATAGCTTAGAACTTCATTCCCAACTTTGTATTCTTTAGAGCTTCCCCAGGAGAAGGTAAGTATATATGATACAGCTGTCCTCCCCATTGGGGCTCCTGTATACTGTATCACTCTACCCGACCATCACTCTGCCTGTTACGGGGCCTACCTCCTATCCCACACTTTGATAAATGTGATTTGCAGCCCTGTGAGGTGAGTGACTGAGCATGTGCGTCCACCAGCACTCCGCTCATTAGGTGGACATACACATTGCCATACACTTGTATGTGTATATACTGAATGAACATGAGAAACCACTACATTCTACACCGATTCTTCACTGGATGGTTTTTCAATAGCAAGCAAATGGCAAATATTCCTAATTTTTCAAGGTCTATATAAAAATGATATTTAGTGGTGGAACAACCTTTAATATACACTCCGAAAAGTAAACTCTATATTGTAATAGATATTAGTATTAAAGACAAGTGAGGAACAGCAGTATAACAGCAAAAGAAAACATCCATTAATCTTCCCTATCAAAGTGTATGTCAGCAGAGAACAGGCCCAGGTTCATGTTCATCCATATATTATGTGATATTATTCTAATCCCGCAGCCTTGATATTCATATTCATAACAGGAGGGGCTACATTTCCCAATATAATTTAGGAAATAAGGGCTTTATATAAAGCTACAGCTAAAATAAATACCAGAAACTGCTAATTTAAAGGGGTATTCCACTAACATTAACTTTTGATAAGTTGCTGCTCATGGTGAGACTCACAATTCCTTCTATACTTGTTATTATCTATTCAGTCTCCTTCCCCCAGTTCTCAGCTGCTGCTTTCTGCTCTAAACACAAAACTCTGTGTATAAGCCATTCTCTCTGTCTCCTCCTTCACCCCCCTTCCTTCTGAGATGGCTGATGTAAACAAGTCCCTTGCAGGCTGTATCTGCAACATTGTAGCTTCTTTGTAATACTGGGAGGAATAATCACAGTGAGCTCATCACCAACTTGACTTAAGACTAACTCTCCCAGCATTACAAAGAAGCTACAATGTTACAGATAAAGCCTGCCAGGGACATGTTTACATCAGCCATCTCAGAGGGGAGGGGGAGACAGAGAGGATGGCTTATACACAGAGTTTTGTGATAACAGCAGAAAGCAGCAGCTGAGAACTGGGGGAAGGAGACTGAATAGATAATAACAAATATAGAAGGAATTTTTACAATTGTTACTGACAGAAATAAGCCAAAGGATGATATCTAAGGGATAAAAAGAAATCATAAAATGCTATTTTCCAAATAACACATGCAAAAATGTATAACAACCCAAACATAAATAAGAATAAATACCTTTAAACTACACTAAAACTGTAAACGCAATTCAGCAAATACGCTTCCTGTTAGATGAATGTAGCTGAATGTGATATCGCGTCTCATGAATATTCCTGGGATATTATAAGGCTCCCTCTGCAAATACTTGGCGTTTTGTCAGTGACTGATCCCCCGATGCCAGAAACAGGGAAATTGGATTGCATGATCCACTACTCGGAAGCTGTCATGCTGCGGACATGCGGCTACTCCGTGCTACGGCTAATGGCCTATAAAAGATCTACAGAAGAAGGATTCCCTTTGGGTGAACAGAAGGCGGTTAGAGGAGGATACAGCAGAATATAGCAGTGTACAGTGTAATAAAGTGTAAGGCAGGGACACCATTCATCTTACTCATTGCCTCTTTCTGCCTAATTGTTTCTCTTTCCCAGAATATTGATGTGGATATGCATATTCAATCATGGACGCCGAATGGGACTGGTTTGTTCTGAGTTAATTCCATTTCATTGTTCTCTAATCTCCAATCTTGATTGAAATTCATTGTGGCAGACGCCGCGGCATAGACGCTAACAGATTCTCCTGACAGTCCTCTTAAACACAAACTGAAATTGATTCTTTATGATTGGACCTACATATAAAATCTTGTCACCGAATTCTGCAGAGAATTCTGGAAGATCCCAAATTGGGTCAATTCATGGAAAGTAAATGAATGTTACTTCAATAGGTAGATGGGTAAGTGGGTATATAGGCGTGTATAATGCGGTTCTTCTAGAAATATTTTAGGCTGGGTTCACACTACTTTTATAAAAAAAAAATAAAATGAAAAAACAGATGGAAAAATTGAAGCATTTGTGTGCATCCATTTTGATTCGTTTTTCCATTGGCTTTCATTAGAAAAACGGATCAAAACTTTTTTTTAGAATACACAAAAATGTGGTCAACTGGCCGCTGCATCTTGATCTTTTTTTTTTTTTATAATAAAAGTCAATGGAAAAATCAGATCAAAACAGATGTGCACACATGCATCCGTTTTTCCATCTGTTTTTAGTAAAATGGAATCCAGCCTTACTATTACTAGCTTCCTTGCTCTAATATTAGATCACGGATACCAGTTCGTAGTAGGAAATTGTATCTTAACACAATAATCATTGAAGATATAAACTTGGCCCCTGTCATCAGAAATAACTTCCCTCCATGTGATGCATGAGTCTATGCAATTCCAAACATATCTGTAAATTGCTTCATTTACTAAAGATGACGAAGCAGCATCGGCTTTCTTGGCCACTAGGTGTCTCTCTTCCCTGCAAACTGCTGTCCACAGTGTCAGATTACTCAGACAAAGTAATGCACTCCAGCACTCCATGTCATGGCACTGGGGAGAACTAGTTAGTGCTCTTGTTTTATTGGCCAGAGAAGTAAGGGAAAGGGAATGCAGGCATGAATACTGCTGGGAACCAGCCCGGCCTGGTGCCAATAACTAACATGGAGAGAATGAGTAATAACTGTTCACCACATAGGGGATTCCCTGTATTACATATCCCATAGTCACTTCTCTGAAGAGTTAATGTAACAAAACTATACAGGTTTTTACATTCTTTTCAAAGTTTTATGAATTTTTTAAATTTTTATTACTTCAAACGGCGCCTCTCCTGGTGTACGGCATGCTTATTGGGAAAGGAAAAATATCTGTAATAATTCGAGTTGTAGGAAGGACGACTTTTTGCTTAATGCATTTGTTGTTTTAGGTGATTATTCAACATACAATGAAAATATAGGATAAACCTGCGGCTTTTCATGTATCAGAATGTCAGAATGAAAAGAAATCTGTGTGTCTGTATCTACAACCATTACACTTATTATACTCATACAAGAATAACCAGTAAGTCCGGTTAGGATCTCACCGCGGCCCCTTTGGCAGCAATTACAGCCTGAGTCCGGGTCATTAGGTCGGCTACACATGCGGACTCTGCTATTAGTTCCTTTCTTATTAACAAAACTAGTCAGTATTTCACTAATTCTGTAACTTCTGAGGATGATTATTGCAGGAAATTAAAACTGCCCCTTTTTTTTTTTGACAAGAAAACATAAATTCAATGACACCCCCCTATAATATACATATAAACAGTGATGTCCCAATGACAATGACAATGTGATGACCATGTAGAAAACAACACATAAAAAGGAAACTAAAAAACAAAATACATTTATTTATTATGAAAATACATTGCATAACAAAAGGCACTGACAAAAAGTGACACAAAACCACATGGATAATAATGATATGAGGGGGATGCAGAGGAAAATGCATTGATAGTCCCTACTGTGTCTTGTGTAATGGACTCTCATGTAATGTCATGCTTTTTACTCTTAGATGTCAATAAATGTCCCCATTATGGCCGCCAAAGGCAATGACCTGGCTAGGCTATAGTAAGTGTGAGACGTTACTGTATAGACCATCCGAAGTCACAGGGGCTGCACCTATAGCTCAGATGGTCATCATCAGACTTTCCCACCATTCTGATTCTTCAATGTTAGTTAACTTGCAAAAAAATCTTTCACATCAGGTGGATTTTTCCTCAGTGCAAACAATACTGATCTACACCATGACCACATACAGTCCTTAATACTACTGTAAAGTGATGCAGAAAATGTATCCGATATCAAAAGACAAACTATCCCAATGAACACTCAGGTAAATAAGGACATTGTGGTAATACAAACCACTCTGTAAATATAGGCGACATATACCCATCATATAGGTATCTACACTGTGTAGCTGTCTAGATTTTAATTCAATTCTCTATAAATGACTGTGGGGATTACAGATATGTTTTGCAGCATTCACATGATCCAATGGAACCTGTAATATGGAGAGAAATCATTGACTTCTTTGGGCATGTTCTGTGACCTGTGCAGAATGAGGGTCTGTGCTCGGACCATGATTTACTGTAATTTATCTTGTCATATCTATACATAATTATGTCCTTTTATAAAGGAAGAAAGTATCCACCAAAGTGGCCAGAGGGGAAACTAATATTTTAGGATAGTTTGTATCGCTAGTGACATGAAATGTTACAAAATATTTAGATAAAATCTTAAAAATTTGGTTTAAAATAAAAACTGGTAATTTCTGGTGACCCCTTAATACTACTTGGTAGCTACAGAAACACATTGCAACCTACAATTCTAGTAAAAACACTGTTCTGGAGAATATAATTTACAAAGCAGATTCCCTTATAAATGTATAATATTCACTACACCCCGACCACAGGTCCAATGAATGGAAGTAACGCTACTTTTTTTTTCAGCCATTTTTTCATCTGTTTTTTTTTTACAAAATGGATATAGATGCATTTGTGTGCATCCGCTTTGATCTGTTTTTCCATTGACTTCCAGTATGGAAAAAAGGGTTCAAAACACATCGTTTTTTTTTTTTAACATACACAAAAATGTGGTCAACCATGTTTTTATGGACGCTAAATAGACGCTATAGTAGCACAGTAATGTCCACCGGTGGCATTTCCCTACTTTATACGCAGGTCAATGTCACAGCTACCTGACCTGCAGTATGTTTTATAGAACATAAGAGGAAAGTGAAAACCCATAGAACCCTATTAAGGTCATAGAACAGGGGCCCGGGGAAGTTCCCAAGCTGGGTTTATGACATTCACCAACAAGTGCAACATTTTGGCAGTATCATCCTTCATCAAGCATCAGGCAATACCGTCCTGTTGGTGAAAGTAATAAAAAAACACATACTGAAAACCACTCTGGGCCTCTGTCTGCTTTGACCTTGATTAGTGTTCTGTTGCAGAGTGGATGGACTCCAGCGCTGATTCCCTTAGTGGGCAAGTCTTGCATCGGGCCAAAAAATTATTTCGGGGTGGGGGTGGGGGAACATGAAAAAAGAGGCCATATTCACCTATCCCATTGCCCAGTCGGTGACAGGGGCGGGACACCGCTGCAGTCACTAAATCCCACCCGCTTGTGAAGTTTAACCTGAGTCGTGACGTACCCAAAACCCTGGAGAAGAGGACAGCCGGCATTGTATAGGAGCCTGGTGATGTGGTGCAGTGCAGGCACCGGGACAGGTGAGCATATTGTCTTTTTTTTATTTCCCCCCCCCCCCCCCCACGGGACATCTCATTTAACTTTGTTCCTATAGGTAGATTCTATTTTTGCTTGGTAAGAACATGCAAGAACACCTTAGTGATCCAATCCTATAAAGTGATGGTAGAATAAATGTCACCTACATCACATGCCCCACTGCTTCGCCTTTATCCTAATGATTAGAGCTCTTCCTCCGCTCATCATAAAGGGACACTATCCCAGCAATATGTCATTACTAATAGTTTATTCTATTTCTATGACCATGGCGGGTCGGACTACTTCCATGATTTCCATGCTGGGTCTCGAGCACGGTCCTTCCTGTTATTTCTATATAATAGACAGCTCAGACTCTATACCAGTAAAGATCTCTAAAATTTCACAGATTTACTTGAATTAATTGTAGTTTTATCACAAAGACCCAGACTGGGGTTTCTTTGGTTTTGAAGCCTGTACACTACCATTCAGGGCTCTCAGACAGTGTCATCCTTGCGGCACTCGGCACCAAACTCCTGACTCTGCGGAACTATATGGAAACTACAACTATTTTTGGTTGCTGAGGTTTTCTTTACAGGCAACGCTACATGTAACTGCTTCCAGAATCTACCACCAGGATACTTGGACTTCTCTCCTTCCCACTTGATGACACTAAGCACCGATTCGGCTAGTTTTAGCTCCTTCACTTTAGCTCTATTCTTTATAGGCTTATACTGAACTAAGACAAGTCGTATGTTGCCCTGGGAAGCCATGTTCTCCAAGCCAGCCTTCAACTCCAATAGGGCCTGAGTGCCTTGGCGGACATAACTGGGGCTAATCACAACAAGCAGACGGCGGCTTTTCTTAATGAAGCTCAGTGTTTCGTCTGTGACAACTGGGAAAAGAAAGGCGAGAAGTTAAAGAAGATGAATGCTTCATACTGCTGCTTGCCGTGCATCAGGAATCACACAGAATGTCTCATATAGAAGGTGGAAGTCTAAAGGCTCCAGTTTCACTACCTAAACAGTCAATTTGTCTACAATTTTTTTCAAGAGTCAAAATGAATGAACAGCAGAAAGGGTAGATGACTAAAGGGACACTCAAATTTTGATATGTTGCTGCCCACGGGGAGACTAACAATTCCTTCCATACTTGTTATTATCTATTCAGTCTCCTTCCCCCAGTTCTCAGCTGATGCTTTCTGCTGAAGACACAAAAATCTGTGTGTGAACTTTTCTCTCTGTCTCCTCCTCCTCCCCCCTTCCTTCTGAGACAGATGATGTAAAAAAAGTTCCTGGCAGGCTGTATCTGCAACATTGTAGCTCCTTTGTAATGCTGGGAGTGTTATTCTGAGTTTAAGTTGGTAATGTACTAACTATGATTAACCCATCCAGCATTACAAAGAAGCTACACTGTTGCAGATACAGCCGGCCAGGGACTTGTTTACATCAGCTGTCTCAGAAGGGAGGGGGGAGGAGGGGGAGACAGAGAGAAAAGCTCACACACAGATTTTTTTTTCAGCAGAAAGCAGCAGCTGAGAACTGGGGGAAGGAGACTGAATAGATAATAACAAGTATGGAAGGAATTGTTAGTCTCACCACGGGCAGCAATATATTAAAAGTTTTATTTGAGCGGAATACCCCTTCAATAAAGTTAAAAAGCAAATTATTCTACCTTAATGTAGATTAGGAAACACTTTGCTGTAGTTTGCACATTTATTTTCAGTTCTCCCGTCCTGCCGCTTAATAGTCTAGACAGTTTCCTAAACTGCTTTACACTTATTCAAGACACCAGATGGTCACAGTAACTGGACATATGTGTTCTACTAAAAATAAGACCAAGTGCGTCCAAAGAATAAATGAATTGTCTTATTGGGCCCTACAGCGGAGTTATAAATAGACGTCGTGTCCGGCTGTCTGAAATCTAAAGAGAGGTCATCTTAGAAAACGTTTAGCCGTATGACGCAAGTTGCTCGTTGTCACCAGATCTCTCTGTCTTCTGCAATTTTTTTAGTCTCCCATAATAGAAAGATAGATTTAAGAACATAAGTGATACCAACTCTGCAGGAGGACAGAGAAGCGATAGAGAAGTGATAGAGAAGCGATAGAGAAGTGATAGAGAAGCGATAGAGAAGTGATAGAGAAGCGATAGAGAAGCGATAGAGAAGTGATAGAGAAGCGATAGAGAAGTGATAGAGAAGCGATAGAGAAGTGATAGAGAAGCGATAGAGAAGCGATAGAGAAGTGATAGAGAAGCGATAGAGAAGCGATAGAGAAGCAGGGACTTACTTCCACCCGGTAAGCTGTCTCGGTCAAAAATACACAGTTTGTAGCCAAATTCGTTTTCTAGCACCCCTCGAAGTGTCACCAGAACAAATTCTTCTTCCTCTGCATTTCTTGCATAGGATACGTATACATCATACTCCTTTCCATCTAGAAAAACAAAAAGTAGTAGAAACAAAAAGTTGTAAAAAAACATAACAATTTGGTACATTCTTTCAAAGCAAAAGATTGTTAGGCTGCACTATGGTACTAACTGTAACAACCACATATTAATATAAAATAATTAAAACTTTTGGTTTTATAAATAAATAAAATAACAAGGTCAACGCAGTACAACAAGGTACATGAATAGGAGGGGGCTACCACAAGCCTAAAGTAAAACAGCAAAAAGGGTAGCTCAAGGATGCTAAAGAATGTATATAAGTATCAAAAAACAAACAAAAAAAACCCAGAGCTGCCAAATAACAAAGACAAAACAGTTGGAACAAACCCGTATACATAAAGAGCACACAACTCTACACGAAGGACAAATGCAGTAATATACAAGTATGCAAATCCCAATCATACAGAAAAAATACAAATATAGATAAAAATATTTAGTAAGGCTCTGTGCACACAATGTAAAAGTAAGTTGATGCAAAACCACAAACATTAATAATGTTCAAGTTTGTTAATAACAGACGTTATTTGCACTTATTTTTACATTGTGTGAACATATCCTTAGACTGCATCCACCTCACCACCCGACTATGGGGAGTGCAAAGTGATGAGATGGAGATATATTTCTATATTTCTATTCTGTATTATTCTATGTTTTGGATACCCTTATATGCAGATTTAGGCTATGTTCACGAACAACGGCCGTCGTTGCACTGAAAATGTCAATTATGTCCGTGACATGTCAACTATTTCCATGGCCATAGCAAGCAACGGCCGTTGTTCAATACGGTGTGTGAACAATGGACGTTCTTTGCGTTGACTGCAATACGACACATTTCTCTATGACAAGAATGGCCGTTCTTGTCATAAAAAATACAGTACATCGTGTGAACACAGCCTTGGGCTATGTTCACATGACCTTTTTTTCTATCTTTTTTGCAAAACTATATTGGCAAATAATTGTCATGAACATTAATTTGACGTCCGTGCAAACTATGTCCGTTATTTAATTATATGCATTGGGCGAACGTCATTCCATTGACTTCAATTATAATTCGGTAACATATAATTCGTAAATATAGCCGTACAGTTTTTTGGCTATGTTCACACACTGTAGAAACAACGGCCGTTCTCCATGAACGTCGGCTGTTTACCGCTACCTATGGCCGGAATTAATGGCGATGTTTGTTAATTCGGGGGAGCGGCCGTTGTTTCTATAGTGTGGGAACATAGTCTAAAAAAGTTGTATAAGAAGAATATGGTTCCCTTCTTCAAGAAACAGCGGCTCTATAACCCATGGCCGAATGTGCTACTGTCCCCTGAATAAGCCAGCCCCATGCTTCTGTGCCTATACTCCCCCTTTTAATCGTAATATTTTTTCCCCTTAATATCTTACCTCCAATAGTTTCATCTGTCCCGAAATGCGCCCTGTAGAAGAGCACCATTTCCAGCCAGTAGACGTGGTAGACGACGACAAAGCAGACGACAAGGAATAAGGTGGCTCCCAGTCCACACGCCAGCTCTGTGACGTATCGTGGAGTCCCCACTGCATGAGCATAGACAAAGCTTATTAGTAGAGTGTTACAGCATGCCGATACTACACGTACATCAACGTCTCCGCAACAAGTAACTAGGATTGACTACTATACCTGTCTATATAATATTTAGCACCTTTTAGGACATGTCATTTATATAGGATGACTGGGAATAAAGAACAATCTCATGTAAAATGTATAAAGTGTCTGACACAATCCCCCCAACACTCTGGGGTACAGAGTACCATGCCACAATCTCATTGTAACTTCTTGTTATCCTCGTTTATGTCAATAATTATTCTGCAGACGAGAAGGAAGACGCCGCTCGTGCTTCTCCAGGGAAAATAAGCAGCTAAATCTGCAGAAAAGGTGTCAAGAGTTCACAAATACATTTACATAATGGCAGATAAGGGTTAAAGGGTCAGAGCACTGGCAAGGAAGTGCAAAACCCTAAATGCTGATCAAACCCAATTCCTGTGATTCCATCAATGACATAACCTAATGTTATCGGAACAATGCAGCCAGGAGGTCAAGACGGGTAAAATATTTACATTTTTTTAATAGACCAGGAGGCTATGGTCACAGACAGCAGAACAAAAGCAAAATACAAAAGTAACGAACCAGTAACATACAGTGAGAGAGGCAGTAACATACAAAAACAGAAGCAGAAGCATACAGTAACACACAGTAACAGAAGCAGTAACATACGGTAACAGAAGCAGTAACATACTGTACAGTAACAGAAGCAGTAACATACAGTAACAGAGGAAGTAACAAAGAGCAACAGAAGCAGTAACATACCGTACAGTAACAGAAGCAGTATCATACAGTAACAAGCAGTAACATACCGTACAGTAACAAGCAGTAACATACTGTACAGTAACAGAAGCAGTAACATACTGTACAGTAACAGAAGCAGTAACATACCGTACAGTAACAGAAGCAGTATCATACAGTAACAAGCAGTAACATACCGTACAGTAACAAGCAGTAACATACCGTACAGTAACAAGCAGTAACATACTGTACAGTAACAGAAGCAGTAACAAACAGAAACAGAATCAGTAACATACAGAAACAGAAGCCATAACATCCAGTAACAGAATCAGTAACATAAGCAGCAACATCCAGTAACAGAGGCAGTAACATCCAGTAACAGAGGCAGTAACATCCAATAACAGAGGCAGTAACATACAGTAACATCCAGTAACAGAGGAAGTAACAAAGAGCAACAGAAGCAGTAACATACCGTACAGTAACAGAAGCAGTATCATACAGTAACAAGCAGTAACATACGGTAACAGAAGCAGTAACATACTGTACAGTAACAGAAGCAGTAACATACAGTAACAGAGTAGGTAACAAAGAGCAACAGAAGCAGTAACATACCGTACAGTAACAGAAGCAGTATCATACAGTAACAAGCAGTAACATACCGTACAGTAACAAGCAGTAACATACTGTACAGTAACAAGCAGTAACATACTGTACAGTAACAGAAGCAGTAACAAACAGAAACAGAATCAGTAACATACAGAAACAGAAGCCATAACATCCAGTAACAGAATCAGTAACATAAGCAGCAACATCCAGTAACATAAGCAGCAACATACAGTAACAGAGGAAGTAAAGTAACAGAGGAAGTAAAGTAACAGAGGAAGTAACATCCAGTAACAGAGGCAGTAACATCCAGTAACAGAGGCAGTAACATCCAGTAACAGAGGCAGTAACATACAGTAACAGAGGCAGTAACATCCAGTAACAGAGGCAGTAACATACAGTAACAGAGGCAGTAACATACAGTAACAGAGGCAGTAACATCCAGTAACAGAGGAAGTAACATCCAGTAACAGAGGAAGTAACATCCAGTAACAGAGGAAGTAACATACAGTAACAGAGGAAGTAACATACAGTAACAGAGGCAGTAACATCCAGTAACAGAGGAAGTAACATCCAGTAACAGAGGAAGTAACATACAGTAACAGAGGAAGTAACATCCAGTAACAGAGGCAGTAACATCCAGTAACAGAGGAAGTAACATACAGTAACAGAGGAAGTAACATCCAGTAACAGAGGCAGTAACATCCAGTAACAGAGGCAGTAACATACAGTAACAGAGGCAGTAACATACAGTAACAGAGGCAGTAACATACAGTAACAGAGGAAGTAACATCCAGTAACAGAGGAAGTAAAGTAACAGAGGAAGTAAAGTAACAGAGGAAGTAAAGTAACAGAGGCAGTAACATCCAGTAACAGAGGCAGTAACATCCAGTAACAGAGGCAGTAACATACAGTAACAGAGGAAGTAACATCCAGTAACAGAGGAAGTAAAGTAACAGAGGAAGTAAAGTAACAGAGGCAGTAACATCCAGTAACAGAAGCAGTAACATACGGTAACAGAAGCAGTAACATAAAGTAAAAGGTGGCTAGATATTATGCAGTACCCTAGTGCTGCCGCTACACAGGGAACCACTTGCTCCTGGTTCTGTTCTACCTGTAGTGCAAGTATTGAACAGCTGATGAGTGGGGGAGCCGGGGGTGGATAGGCTATCAGAGAGGAAACTTCTGTAATGTAGCACATTTTTAGATTTGAAATAAAGCTACATATTATGCTGCTGTATTTTTCAGTAAATTGACATCTCCTATACACAGGATAGGGGACAAATAGGAGATCCAAGCTCCGTAACACCCCCCCCCCCCTCCCCCCGCACTGAGATCTGTATTGGGCCCCAACTTCTGTGTTATCAGCCGCAGGTACAGTACGTGACTCACATAAATAACATGAATAGAGCTGTGGGTCACATGCTATACCCGCGGCTCTATTCACAACACACAGGTGAAGAGATCACCAGGGGTACGGAGGTCTAACCCTCATGATCTCTTACTTGTCCCCTATTCTGTGGACATGTATATTTTTCTTGGAATACCCCTTTAATCTGGTGGAGTGTATTTGTGTTGCAATAAAGACGTTTTGCAGTTCCGCAGAGTTGCTGGATTTCTTCCATTCCATTAGTTTTCGTTTGGGCTGTTTGGCCGTGCAGCGGATCCGGAGACATGCGGGGCCCTCTGCGAAGTGGCGAGATGGAATTTTTTCTTGTATTATACATCCTTAGAGGGATCGGTGTCCCCGTCATACACGGCTCCTTGCAGGCCTATATTACATTATATACTCATTTTCAAAAATAAAAGTCCAGCATGCGGCAGGGGGTGGGGCTTTATGTTAGACCGGTGAACTTGTGCGTCACTCTTCAAAAATGTCCCAAATACTCAAAAGTTTTGCAATTAGATGGAATTTCATAAAACCGTGGAAAACCTTCAAACAAGAATGAATGACACCAAAATAGCACAATCTCAGATTTTTGTGCGCTCTGAAAATCTAAAGGCAGAACCATGAAGTAACTTTTAACCCTTATGCGGCACTGTGATAGGTCACACTGTGTGAACATGTGACAGATTTCCTGTAAGCAGAGAGGACTGGCACCAGTGGGGTGGGAATGGAGCAGCATTGGTAGGGTAAATATATACCAAAGTTTTTTTCACTTTAACCATAAAAGGAGAAGTCCGGGGTCAGACATTTGTTTAAAAAAAAAACGGGGAGGAGGTGGCTGAACATAACAACCTCCCAGGCTACAGCGCAGGGGCCCCGCCACGAGCACCCAGGTCGCAGTTTAGAACAGGAAGTGGCTGGGGGACCGGGACCAGGAGCCGAGGACAACGGACCTGGGGAGGTAACTGCACGTTGTTATCGTCAGCCACCTCCTTCCCGGCTTTTTTAAAAAATATCCGACCCCAGACCTCCCCTTTAAATGCTTTGAGAGTTGTTCTTGCACCCTACAGGCCTGCATTCCCGGACCGATGTTTGCATCTTTTCCTATATACGTTATTTTTTCATGCTAGGTTCTATTATTCTCTTATTTAGAGAATTTAGTCAAATGTAAAAAGTAAAAAAAAACCAACAATCATCATAATAATAAGAAAGTTGGTTTCTACTTAAGCACCTTTCTCTTTGACAAGCGCTTGCCTGGAGACGACCCCCAGGATGTTTTTTGCGGTGCAGGTATAGTTGTGCTTGAGTTCATCTGGTGTAATGTTTTTGATCCATAATTCCTTCGTTATGGTCTTGGCTCCAGGATTGGCGATATCCAATAAAACACTAAAGAAATGAGAAAAACGGCATCATTACACGACAGAGCAGAATGAATATACTTCCATGCTTATGTGGCAACAAGTTCACTCCAAGGTTAAGCAGAAAAGAAGAAGTAAGACAGATAAAATATCTTTGCCTCTTGTTGCCAATAACATAATATATAATATACAGACCTAAAGAAAAATAATATATAATATACAGACCTGCATAGCAGGGTCTACAGCCCTGTACTCTGACCCAGGAAGTCTCCCTCACCTTCTATAGCAGATCCACTTCAGGCTGGGGCTTACATCAGGGGACAGGACTGTGGAGGTAATCTCTCCATAGCTGTAACCCCTCTCTCCCCGGACAGAGAGTGCTGCATGTATGTGCCCACATCTGCCCTGCTCATTCCTTCCTGCTCCCTGCAGTCTCCCTCCGCCCTTGTGTTTCCCATCCTCTCCATTACTGTACAGTAATTTATAATATCACAGATTCTGCTGTTTCTGAATGTTTGTTTCATTTGTTTTACATCTTATTCAGAATAATAAATCATTATTTTTGGGGTGTGAAACCAATTGTCTGCATATCAGTGATTTCTTATGGAAAAATTTGCTTTGGTTTAAGATTTGGATTACAAGCGCCAAACGAATTACAGTATGCTCGTAATCCAAGGCACCACTGTAGAAGTAAATTACAAGTCTTCCAGTCCTTATGAGCTGCTGTATGTTCTGCAGGAAGTGGTGTGGCAGCAGAGAGCACTGTGTCAGACTGGAGAGAATACACCACTTCCTGCAGGACATACAGTAGCTGATAAGTACTGGAAGACTGGAGATTTTTTCATAGAAATAAATTACAAATCTCTGCCACCAGCTGACTTGAAAGAACCCCTTTAATTACCGCAATCTAATGATGCAGAAACGCAATGATCAGGTGCATTCACCCCTCTAGACGCGGCTCCTTTAGAATCAATGGGGCCGCATCATAGAGGGGCGGGGGTTTCCTCCTAGTGGGGGTAGACCCGCCTTCCTCCCGTGCTTCAGCCTGGGCCGAAGCTCAGTAGTAGACTGGTTCAAAAAAGGGACCATGGTACCGGCTTCCCCCCACTGGCGCCGTTCTATCCATGTACGACCCTAAAAGCGAATGTACTGATGGTACAAGCCATACTCATTTAAAATCCAGGTCCGGTTTCCTGAAGCTTTTTAGTCTTTTTAGTCTCCTGTGAGCGCAGATGACAGGTTTAATCGTTGTCACCTGATCTGTCCCATTAGTACTGGCAGTTGGTTTTCAGTTCACATATAAGCAAAGGGAATGGTGGGAAAGTGTCTGCACTGTCGCCTGACAACCCCAGGGTCACAGTTTAGAGAGGAAACCAGGGAGTGAACAGATATGGGGGAGAAAAATGGTCCAGTAACATAAGGCTCTCTACTAGAAAACATCACATTTGTTCTAATATATATATATATATATATATATATATATATATATATACATATATATATATATATATATATATATATATATATATATATATGTATATATATATGGTACACGAGATTTTACCGTCTTTGCTCTGTGACACCACGCCTTTAAGTTTTCATATGGTCACCAACGTCCTCAGTGACTTCTTATACTTTTATAATTTACAATAAGTAGAACACTGTCCCTTATACTATAAACCTTAGTTGTTCCTTTTACAGCATCCTTCCCTTTAAGTTTTTTCTTTTTTTACCACAAGCTGAGCAGCTGTCTGGTAGGAAAAATATAGATTCTAAGAAGATGTTGGAATAAATGACAGTCACCTCCGATGGCAATTATTTAGCTGGTAACTGTGGAGACGAGACTCGCGCTACTAATCTGTTAGCAAAAACGCAGCCGAGCATGAAAGAAGAGCGACTAACGTGAGATTCACCTTCAGCCTCGTCCAAGGTCATATGTACAAGTGTGAAATCCATCCAAGTATGAGCTCTGCTATCTGTAATAATGACCAGATCAGGGTCTATGGGAAGAACATGTACTTATCATTCCATAGACTACACTGGAATTCAATAAAGTTGTAATCTTAAAGAGACACTGACGTGAACTTTTTTTTTTTTTTTTTTTTTTTTTAGAAATGAACAGAGGTGTGATGCAAGAAGTTTTGCAATATACTTTTTTGTTGTTTGTTTCTATGTTTAAATTAACGTTATACATACTGCCACTAGGTGGCTCCCTTCGATGCACATGTGTACAGATTCCAGATATCAACGTGGAAACGTAAAAAAAAAAAAATTAAATGATAATAAATAAAGCTGGTATATAGCAATACTGCTTGAGATCACAACCCCCGTTGATTTCTTTAAATAAAAATTTTGCAAAAGGTACGCTTTAAAGGTGTTGGTCACCAGAAATTTGTTTTCTATTAAATCAACTGTACATATCAGCTGCTGTATGTCCTGCAGGAAGTGGTGTATTGTCTCCAGTATGACACAGTGCTCTCTGCTGCCACCTCTGTCCATGTCAGGAACTGCCCAGAGCAGCAGCAAATCCCTATAGAAAACCTCTCCTGCTCTGGACAGTTCCTGACATGGACAGAGGTGGCAGCAGAGAGCCCTAGAGTAATCTGGAATCATTCATGTCCGTCATCACAGGTCAGATCACTGAGATCCTTGACACAGGGCATTGTGTGATCTGTGATATATCCCGGCTTTCTTACCTTTCATTGACATGGATTCTCTGGTCTGTAAAGTCTCCTTCGGTCTTTCCATTTATCGTCCACCCAATATCGGTAAATGAGTTGTTTACATAGGAGAAATAAACTTCACATGGAATACTCAGTTGTCCTCCTAAATAACACAAAATTCAATGCACATCAGACTTGCTTGTACAATAAAGGGGTAATAGACATTTACGACATATGTGTCTGATGGGTGCAGGTGGTAGAGGCGGGGCCCATATCTATCTGCGTAATGGGGGGGACCACAAACTCCCTGGTAAGGGGGCTGTTGCTTCCACAAAATTTTATTTCAGGCTTGGTAGTGGAAGCTGTTTGATAGACGAAATCTATTACTAAGTTAGGGCCTAGTGTTAACGGGTGTAACCCGCCCATTATTACCCGAGTACCCATTGCACCAGGGGTACTGGGAAAAGCCAGGTACCAGTAGTCCCAGAGCATTAAATTTGGCGCTCCCGGACTGGGCGGCAGCAGGCTGGTATTATTAGGCTGGGGAGGGCCAAAAAACTGCCCTTTTCACCCTAGTACTACTAGGCTGCTGCTGTTTGGTTTTTAATCCGTCTGCTTTTGGAACCCTATGCATTTTTAAATAAATAAATTTAGACTTTAGGCACGCTCCTTAGTCCATTATTGGATTTTATTCAGTGAGTTGGGGAAGAAATAACCTCTCTGTCAGTGGGAAGGGCTCAGATTGGGATAAGACATTGTCAGATTACATCTTTAACAGCCCCATAAAATAAAGAATCTATTCTGAACCAACCCCCACGCTCCTGTCCCACGCCCAGCAATGAAACACCAGCAATCTGTTCGCCTCCGTGGTTCTCCTGGGTTCCCTTGTCAAGAAGGGCCTCCTCAGCCAGTCAGTGACTGCAGGTGTTCTGCCCGGTCACTGACTGGTTGTACTGGCATTCCTGAGTTAGGTCGCAATGTGGAAGGAGCAGGAGGTGCAGGAGGACGGCGGGGGTCCGGGAGCGTTGTGGGGAACGGGGACATTCATTCTTTATTATGTTTCCCTCACCCCCCCAGTCTGCAATGTATTTTTTGTTTTGGCCCCTTTAAGATTTCCAGACAGACTATTTTTTATCTTGTAAAAGAAATGTGCTTAAAATACAAAAAACGTCTACGCAGAAGCTTTCGGCAGATCACATCAAGAAGAGTCGCTATATTCGTGCAGTCAAATAAAAAGTCAACTCAAAGTCACGACAGACAAAAAATGGCAACAGAAAAGCAATAAATATGTATATGTACAAAGACACCGCATAAACGGCAGTAAAAAAGCGGCTACTCACCTGCTAGAAATTCATACGTCTGCTTCTCATTTGGTGTTCTCATTCTAGGTGCTTCTGCATATAAAAGGGAAGCTACACAAATAGAAAATACAACAAGCCATAAAAATCTACAGGAAATTTTTTTTTAAGACTTTTTAAATATAAGAGAATAGCAGCATGCCTACATTAAGTATACCGAACCTATACAGCTGTACAGTAACCTATGTGTTCAGGAATCATCTAATGAAGCAAATCCAGTATATGCCATATGAACAACACATAAACGGAAACGGTACGCACACTAAGAACAAAAAGTTTCAGTGTTCTACATCATATTATCACCCCTTTAAGGGGTTTCCCAGGCTTATAACATTGGTGGGCTATGCACAGGATAGGCCATCAATGACTCATTGGCGGAGTGCCAACACCCACACCAATCAGATATTCGGGGGCGGGGGGAGCCATAACCTGGCACCCATAGACAATGAATGGTGCTGTGCTGTCCTGGGTAGTGGTGGAGCAGCGGGTTACTGCAGCTTAGCAGTTTAATACAGTCAGATATTGATGGCTTATTCTCTGGATAGGCCATCAATGTTAGAAACTCAGACAACACTTCTAAAGGGAATCTAACACAACGAAATATTAGTCCAAACTGTGGACATCATGTAATAAATATGAGAAAAGTTCCAGGATTACTGCTTATTCTGGTCTAATGGTGCGTTTACACAGGCAGATTTATCTGACAGATTTTTGAAGCCAAAGCCAGGAATGGATTTGATAACAGGAGAAATCTCAGTCTTTCCTTTATGACCTGTTCTCTGTTTATAGTCTGTTCCTGGTTTTGGCTTAAAAAATCTGACAGATAAATCTATCTGTGTAAACGCACCATAAGTACTCAAGGGAGGGGTCCTACCAGCGACTGACACCGGCATATAGGTGTGTATATAGAGGGAGCTGTCAATCACTGGGTAGCACTGCCAAAAATGAACAGAGGTATACATGAAGAAATAACACGTCATCCTGGAACTTTTCCTATGAGGATTCTTTGTTTGTTTTCTGACGCACTTTAAAGGAGACGTCCGTGGTCAGACATTTTTTTTTAAAAGAGCCAGGGAGGAGGAGGCTGAACATAACAACATGGACCTACCTCCCCGGCTCCAGTGCTGGGGTCCCCTGTCCTCCGCTCTGGCTCCTGATCCCCTGGCTGCTTCCTGGTCTGAATGGGGTCCCGTCCAGGCTGGGCCTGAAACGTCACGACCCGGGTCCCCGCTCTGACCAGGAAGCGGCCAGGGGACTGGAGCAGGGGACCTGAGCAGGAAACAGGTGTAGGGGAACGGAGCAGGGGACAGCAGACCCCAGCCCTGGAGCCGGGGAGGTAGGTTCATGTTTTTATGCTCAGCCGCCTCCTCCCTGGCTCTTTTGAAAAAAATGTAGGACTCTGATGTTCTCTTTTAAGCAAAGAAATACTTGGTCCAAACTTAGAGTAGAGTAGACAGCCTTCCGATGTGACATCTGGGCCAATGTGTATACCTATATGATGTATTTTTAACATTGGGATTATGGACTTTCATTATACAACGTGTGCACCAATTGAGGCTATTCCATAGACTTAAAAGCCAGTTTCACACACAATGAATCATCAGTAGAGATGAGTGAACCTGGAGCAGCTCGAGTCGATCCGAACCCGAACTTTTGGCATTTGATTAGCGGTGGCTGCTGAAGTTGGATAAAGCCCTAAGGCTATGTGGAAAACATGGATATAGTCATTGGCTGTATCCATGTTTTCCAGACAACCTTAGAGCTTTATTCAAGTTCAGCAGCCCCAGCTAATCAAATGCCGATCATTCAGGTTCGGCTCAACTCTAACCCGAACCCGGTTTGCTCATCTCTAATCCTCAGCGGATCTTTAAGATCAATTAAGTTTCCTTCCTCTTAGCAGTGCATGACGATCCCCCTTGCCGGTAAGTACTTCAAAGCCAACAAGCCCTGGAACCGCAGATCACTTTGTATTCCCCTTTGTGAACATAGCGCATATGATCAATTAACTTCGGGCAACCTTTACCTGTGTGAATCGATCTAAGGTGTTCAGCACATCTGACATACATGGGGCGCATGGTCTTTCCAATATAGAAATGACCACGTCACATGTAATTACGTACACCACACGTAATAAAATCCCTTATTTCCCAAGATTTACCTCCCACTTGTACACACGATGCATTACATAACCGGCTACAATAATTGCAAGATCTGCATTTATGATTACCTTGTGGAATATTTTTCCTTAACCAATTACTTTTATTTTTTTGGCCGGAGAATCTCCCCCTAACTAAGTAATCACAGAGATTTTTACTCCTCTTAAAAGCCGCTATGGGACGCACCGTAGCTAGATCTTTTAGTGCCTCATCACCTGCCAGAATGTGCCAGTTTTTATTAAGCGCTGATTTAATTACTTCGCTCATTGGGCCATGCTTACAGGGAACGACAAACTTCTCTTCTCTCGTATTTATCTTGGAGCGTTTTTGTTTGTTAGGGACTGTTGTAATTCAGCAACCGGATACCCCCTTGCATACAGTCTATTGGCTAATGCTTCTGCTTGCTCCTCAGATATTTCACCGCAGTTGTTAATGCGGAGTAACCGTATGGATTTTCCATAAGGGATTTTTATATGTGAGGGATGATAGCTGTCATACCTAAGGAGAGAATTGGTGGCCATGGGCCTACGGTACCCACTTGTCACCAACTGACCTCCCTGTACTTCCAAATGGACATCGAGGAAGTCCAATTTTGTTCCTCCAAATACAGATGAAATATTGAACTCATTGATGTTCATGTAATCGATGAATTGCTGGAACTCCTGTGATGTTTCTGACCATATTATTAGTATATCGTCGATATACCTTAGAAAGAGAGCAATTTTACTTGCAAAGGGATTCTGAAGATGAAAAATCATATTGTCCTCCAAATTCTGCCAAAAACAGATTGGTGAAAGTTGGGGCGACCGGGGTCCTCATCACTTGCTGCCGGTACCACCAGTCAGCGAACTGGAAGGCGTTGTGACTAAGGTCAAACCCCAAAAGTTCACAGATGTACAAGGAAAAATTCTCATCATTTTCAGTCACATTCAGCAATCCACGTCTGACAGCCTTCACACCCGCATCCTGTGGCATGCGGGTGTACAAGTTAATGCTAGCCAAGGACAGACCCTCCACCACCCAAAATCTAACACCTTTAATAGCTCTGAAGTGTCCTGGAGATATGATGGAACATTCTTTAATACAGAACTCAACACCCAGTCTAACACCCATGCCTAGAGACTAATTTGGTGACTGATTCCCTACCGGCCACTATGGGTCGCCCGGAGGGTTCACCATAGATTTGTGGACCTTAGGGATAAGATACCAATATGTCTTTTTGGGATGCTCTACTATTAATTTTTTGGCAAATTTAGATGTAAAAATGTCCCGCTCTACCCCATGACGTATAAGAGATTTAATCTTCGATAAATATTCAAATGTTGGATCTTTATTCAGAACCTGACAGGTGATTTGGTCGCTCTTTTTCATAGTACTCCTTAGTGAGGAGCACAAGGTTACCTGCCTTGTCGCTATAACATCATCACATGACTTCAGCCATTTCAAGGCTTTTCTCCCTGTGTAAGATTTTGTCCTGGATTGGGATAGACAAATGCCCTTACATCACGGATGATGGCTTTCATGAACAAATCTAAAAGTGAGCCTGACGACTAGGGAGGATTAAAGGCAGACTGCCCCTTTAATCACCTCCGGGCTATCTGCTTGTACAGGAATCACTGTACCTTGCAATTCTAGTAAGGTTCTAACACATTCTTTATCCTGGTCACTGAAGTGGGGGCTCAAACTAAAACCCAAAGAGCCAATCTGTGCAGGCATCACCTATTGGTCTCTCTCTAGTCGGTTGTGAATTTTTATTGTGGAAAAAGAACATTTTAAATTCAAGTTCTTAATGTCTGAAAATCCATGCCAAATTCTGTGAAAGTAAAACTGTCCCCTATACAAGAATTCAGACCCTTACTCAACAACGTAATACAGTCAGGGAAAAGTGTAAATCCCCTCAAATTCACAACTCCTGCCTCCTGTGTCCCCGTACCTGTGATGTTTAGAGAAAGTCTATATTGGTCTATATTGGAAAGATTATACGCCCCATGTATGTCAGATTTGCTCAACACCTTAGATGGATTCGCACAGGTAAAGGTTGCCCGAAGTTAATTGATCGTATATGCTCAGTTCACAAGGGGAATACAAGTGATATGCTGTTCCAGGGCTTGTTGACTATGAAGTACTTACCTTAAAGACGCAGGCATTAGGATCCCTGGGTCTCAAAGACCATCGGGAAATGTTCGGAATAGATGGTTCATGAATACAAATTGTAATATTGTACCACCAATGTGTTTACTCCATTGTCTGTTTGTTTGTAATTTTGTAATGCAAAATTTGGAATGTTTTAAATGAAGTGATATTTAAGGGTGGGGCAGCGGAGTGACACATCAGGCCGAGATGAATCGCGTCACAGGTTTGAGTGCGAAATGATCATCGCCCGCTAGTCCGCATCCTAATACCAGCATGGAATAAATTTGTTTTATCTGCATGAACCAAGGGTGAGTGCCACATTTCTACTACTAGTGAATCTATTTTGGGACTATCCTCTAATATGTTGAGCACCACCGTACGGTTAAAAAGTTAAAGGTCCTCCACTGTTCAACTTAACACTGACCCAGCACTTTGGAATCGGGCCAGTAATGGCGAGCGTTCTCCTTAGTGGACCATACAGTACCTGCTCCACATTCCGGCTTGTTTTTTGTGGCTCCTGCAGTACACTGATTGGCTGAGCAGGACATCCAAACTCTGGGAGCCACAGAAACAAGCTGGAGTGTGGAGCAGGTACAGTATGCCCTGTCCAGCGGCTGGGGGGGTGGGGGCAGAGGTAAACGGGCAGCCTTTACATACTCGCAGCGGGATGTCAATCCTGCTGCAAGTATGTCTTCCCTTTCAAAATGAATGACAAATTTTCAGCGTAAAATACGCTGCGGATCCGTTGTGCGTGAAGCTACCCTAATAGAACATATTATCAGATTAGATTTTAAAAAAATGCCGTTTAAACCTTATTTATGGCAGTTTTTTCCCATTAATTTTACAGTATGTGAACCCAGCTCAATGCTTAAAGGGAAACTGACTGGAGGGATATGCATATATCTGAGCTGCCATGGTCTGCACTCTCCGGCCACCACTCTTAAGGCTGCCCCCCGCCTCCTCCAGACTGACATCTACGTGGGATTTCAATGTAAACCGACTGTCAACCAATCTAAAGAAGACGGGGGAGGCCTGGAGACTGAGCAGCAGGGGCAGAGGATAACAAGCAGTCCTTACTTACCTCTCCCTGTGCCTGCGCTGCATGACCAGCCCCGGGAGCCCTGCCAGAAGGCATTTATCCCTGTGCTGTGTGAAAATGTCCTGGCTGATGGACTGGCCTCTCTGCCAATCCACCCCAGTCACTGATTGGCTATGCGGGATGTCCATCAACCAGGTCGTAACATTGGCTCTAGTGGATATCCCGAGGTTCCTGAGGTGGCGATCCATTGATGCAGAGGCACAGGGAGAGGTGAGTTGGTGAGTTTTGTAATTTCCCTGTATTTGGGAAAACTATATTCTGTGGCCGGAGGTCTCCTTCAATTTATTGTTCTTTTTCTAGTTATCGGCTGTTTAGGTGACTGGAGCATAAAAAACCTAACTGGGTCAGAAGGTGAATGATAACGATGAGATGAATGGCAGCGGGTGGCCAGTCGGCCCTCTCCGTGTACTCTGATCTCCAGCTCCTTAGTAATGATCAGCACTTGCTGCCGCACAGCTTTACTTTTATGATATTTTTGAACAATTTTTGATGCGCAGACATTCAGGTTTAATGAGGAGCGACTTCTAGTGAATAAAACAATATTTGCTTATCCTACTTTTATGTTTCCGCTATGAAATCAATATATATTACAGCTTGTCAGAATAAATTAGCATGTGTAATACAAGCGCAGTCCAAGAACCAATTTACTAAGGAAACAGACAGCAAAAGAGAACTTCAGCTCTGCTACATCTACACGACTGAATGGTTCTAAGCAAACAATAGCCCCACGTTCATCTACAAGCGCTTGCTTACCTATTGTTTTGACATAAATCGTCCTAGTTAGATTATATACTCGTCCGTTTTCCTCATATGACACAATACACGTATAGTTGCCTTCGTATCGCTGCAATACTTTAGTAAATTGCAAACTGAGTCCTTGGGGAATCCGATCAAGGTAACCGTCTATTAATGAGCATTTCTGCAAATAGAACAAAATAAAATGAAATACAAAGATTTAAAACAGATATAGGCCGTATATAGGCATTTTGAAGGGCCATAGAATTTTTCTACAGAGTATTCGTCTGTTTTTTTTTTCCAGCCAGAACAAATTGCATGAATTTGAGAATAGAATATTCTCAGAATGATCACAGAATATTCACAAAAAGTTGTGCAAACTCCCCTGGTACTGAGCAGACATCGGCCTGCACCTGTTTGTACGACTTTTTAAAAAGTCACAAATTATACATTTTGCGCAAATCCCACATTATACAAATTTTTGGTTGAATATTCAAAACAGGCAGAATAAAAAAAGTTACATCTAAAAACCATTCACCCGTCAAATACTGGTCCATAAATAGAACTTAGACCAAAAAGGGGCGAAAAATCCAATTATCCACCTAAAAAAAGGTGCAAAACCGTTGATAGATGTCCCCCATGTGTATTGGGCGGCCGTCATTCCATTAAATTCAATTTAAAAAATTCTATTAGGCTATGTTGACACAACTTCAAAAATATAGAAAAGTCGTCTGCTTTTGCAATTTAAAATAACGTCCATTTGTGCCGCAATTAACTGACTGCAATGTATTGGAGTCAATGAAAAGACGGACGTCCAATGCACACAATGTATTGAATAACGGACGTTATCGCCACGGACATCAAAATAAAGATCATCACAATTATTTTTGGACGTCTTTTGCAAACAGCGGACGTTTTTATTGGTTGTTCACACACTGTTTTTCTTTTGTCACTGCTCTTTCTCCATTTTTACTATTAAATTCAATGGAATTTTCAATTAAGCCGCATCCAACGACCATTTAGCAATTTATTTATTTTTTTACACACAGTAGGAACTTGGGTTTCGTCTCAAGACGCACTTTAACTCTACGGAGTGTGCAGCACAAATTAAATATTTATTTGAAGTATTGAAAAGCACAGCTAAGACTAACAGAGCATAAGCCCCGGGCTGCGGAAAGGACAGAAATCATATAAAGGGAGCCGGGATTGATATTTTACAGACAGCCGGATAATAGTTTAACCAAACGTAATTTTTCTCGGATTCAGACATAAAATTAAATGTGAATGGACTAAAGCAAATCACCAATTGGATATGATTCCCATAAGAAAGTGTGACCTATGTTTAACATTTCTAAGATGGTCGGATTCATAAGGCGGTTTAATCATGCAGCGCACAGACAATTAGACTTTTATTGGGTATTGGAGAAGATTCCACCGGGAGATCTGCTTCATTTCCTCGACCTCTACATTTATAAGAAGAGATTTTAGTCACTGCTTCTCAGAGAGCGCACCCTGCACAGTCCTGGAGACACCATGCACACTATTACATTACACCAGTTTATAAGACCCTGTTCACACAACAGAATCTGCATAAAAACTGCATCCCATTGTTGTTATAAATTATACAATGCAAGTTTACATGTGTATTTTATGCGCAGATAAAAGAAGTCCGGGGTTGGTCCGTTTTGTTTTTTACAATAGAGTCGGGGAGGAGGTGGCACCTACCTCCCCGACTCCACCCCTGGGGTCCGCTGTCCTCCACTCCGGTTCATGAGGCACTTCCTGGTGTGAGCGGGGTCCCGCCTCTGCCGCTGACTAGCTGAGCGGGTCTGACATGACCCAGGTCCCTGCTCAGACCAGGAACCGGAGTGGAGGACAGAATACCCCAGCGCTGGAGTCAGGGAGGAAGGTGCGTTATGTTCCACCACACTCTTTAAAAAAAAAAAAAAAAAAGGCTGACACCGGACTTCCCCTTTAACCCTACTGAATGGAGCTGTTCCACATCAAAAGAAAAGAACATCCCCAGAAGAAATCCAAAGGAATGATTTCTGCCGAGGATTCCATTGTGGCAGAACCATCATGCCCTAACGTCCCCATGCCCTGATATCTCCAGCACAATGTATTCACACAGACCCGGGCTCTAAGAAATTGCACTAATGGTTATTAAAGGGGAACTAACAGCAGATTAGAATCTTCTGGGGACCTTAGATGCCCATAGTGCAGAGGATGCCGAGAGTGACGGTCACTTTTATACCTTCATCTTCAGTGCCGGTTTCGCTAATTGTTCATGTCAATCATTAGTGCACTGGGGCGAGTCACCACCCTTCCTTTTTGTCCGCCTCTCCTCATAAATACTTTGGCGCTCATCACTGCACAGTCATCCATGAGGTGGGGGGGTTGGCGGCAGGACAGATTGGTGCATCAAGGGGGTTAGTCCCGCCCCCAGGGCACCAAACTACCTAATTTAGATATTGATTAAAGTGAAGATTTTGCAAAAATTTCCTTCATTGTGAGCATTTAGTGCGCTATGGAGACATAACAGCAGGTTTCATCATCTACAGCATACACCGCCCCTGACAGAAGATGGCAAGTTCATGTCCTGTGTAACGCCTCCCTGGATATACTGAGCAAAGAGGAAAGGTAAAAGAAGGTCACTGCATGAACTGCTCTCCTGATATGTGTATACCCAGCACTGTATATATAACAGGGGGGAATTCTCTCTCTATACAACATCTCTACATTCCAACAGATTTTATTTTTTTTTTATTATGGACCTCACTGTCGGCAGACATAGTCACTGAGAAACCATAAAGCAAAGAGTTCAGATGGGCGTCAATACAGGTGTTTGCCGAAACGTAGGTTGGGGTGGGGGCTGTGTGTAGATCCATCGTCACGTACTTACAGGTATAATTTATGGATCAGTTTCCATGCTTTATCTGCACCTGCAATGTGATCCGTGCTCATCCCAGTAGCCACCAGCTAATGTATTCTCCCATATACCCTGATACTGCACCCTACATGTTATGGTATCTGCATTGTCTTCTCCATGTTTTGTGTCAGTAGTTGCAGACCATTATTATGCTTTGTGGATAATTAGGTCTTTCATGGTGTTAATAGTAAAACTCTTTCTATTCTTTGGTAATTTTTGGAGAAGTTCAGCTTTTTCTTTCATTGGCGGTCGGGTTTCCCGGCTATTGTGCCCATAATCGTCCCGTGGAATAGGAGGCAACGATCAGCTGACATCGTTCATGTCGGCTGATCGTTGAAGTCGTTTGTCTTTCAACATGTTGAAAGGCAAATGACTTCTATAGCAGCGATCTGCTGCGGCTGCTCCGCTATATCCTGTGGGCTGTCCGGGCGATCAGCAATTACCCGGGCAGCCCCCCCGCAGCTTTCCCCGGCCCTCCCTGTACTCACCCGCTCGCTGCTGCCACGTGTAATAGCGGCGGCAGAGAGCAGGGAACGAGGAGCAAACGAGCGATCACAGTGCTCTTCTGCCCCTCACTGTCGGTCCGTGTAATTGGGCCTTAAGCCCATCTGATGAGATTGTTGCTAGGCGAACAAAGGAAGGCGCTTTAGTAGCATTCAGTCTATTCACATCTAAGCAGAACACAATAGTTACATTTTTATTTTTAAAAAATCTTAATTATCCTTTATTTTTTCTAATACCTTCCTTAGGAGTTATACAGTGAGGAGTAATGGGAGCAGCCAACCCAGCTGATTCATCTATTCTCTACAGATATATTATATTATAAGCACAAAGAACAATGAGGTGAGCGTACTCGGGCGAATCTTCATCTAACACTTCTGTTCTTACTTTACAGCAATATAAAGGCAATGTGTCATCAGAAAATGACTTATTGTATCAATAAAGTTTTTGTGTAAAATATTTTTTAAGAATTTTTGGTGACCTTTTTTTTTTTTTAATTTTCCATTTTGCAGTTCTCATTCCCACCACTGGGGCTAAAACTAAGCTGAGACTTCCTGTTGAGTCTGTAGTGATAAGAGGAGGCTGCAGTAGGGTGTACCCCCTAAGCTGATGAAGGCCATGCTTGGCCAAAACGCGTCCTTGTACCATATGTTTGCTACACTACAATAAAGAAGCATAATCTACTTGGTGAGTGCCGGGCTCTTCCTAATATCTGAACATTTTTCTCACCTCGAGCACCACCGCCACGGAAGTGCCGTCTTTCTATCACTGAATAAACAGACATCGCAGATCGAGACACAAACAATGTGGCGTTAGGGTGCCTTCACACCTACCGTATCGCAGCAGAAAATCCGCTGCGGATTTGACAGTGCGTATTTAATGCTGTGTTCATTCATTTAGTTAAATCCGCTGCGGATCCGCAGCGGATTTTCTGCTGCGATACAGTAGGTGTGAAGGCACCCTTAAGCTTCACGATAAGCTGCAATTCCATTTCAAACAACAAAACGATAGCACCAGATCCGAGAAGGTTTAGCTGCATGATATTTGTCTTGGCTCTATGGAAAGATCTGGTTTATAAATATCTAATGGGGCAAACAGAGAAGGGGTTACAAACTTCATAGGACGTGTCCCAGAACATCAGGTCAGAAACACAGCGTAAAGACAAGGCACATACATACACACATACTGTACATACATACATACACACACACACACACACATATACACACACATATACATACACACATATACATACACACACACACACACACACATATACACACACATATACATACACACATATACATACACACACACACACACATATACACACACACATATACATACACACATACACACATACATACATACACACACACACACACACACACACACACATACATTCTGCTCTCCCGGCAGCCAAGCGTCTCCGATGCCTGCGCCGGGAATAGGCCAGGAGATGAGCGGAGGCTGGGAACGGGCCACAGGTGAGTTAACTGTTTTCTTTTTTATAATTGTCCCCCCATACGTTGGGGATGCGCCCATTCTTGAGCCCCCCCCACCGTATGGGACGACCATACTCGGCGTATAAGATGGCCCCCGACTTCTACGAAGATTTTTCAGGGTTAAAATGTCATCTTATATGCCTGAAAATACGGTAAGTATAAGTCTAAGGCCTTTAGAAACCGCATTAAAACAGCTAGAAACCAGTAGGAGTTCAGATGTTTTAATGCGCTTCCTTAACGTTCGGTTACTTTACGTTAATGTGTGGCGAACCTGCTGAACCTAATGTTTAAATTTGTTTGCTCATTTCTAATTATAAGCTCCAAAAAAATAAAAATGATTAGAAGAGCGGTGGGACTCCCAGCACAATTCCCATACCTGGAGTATTTGATCAAATATTTCTAATCAAATCAAATTTAAATATATATTACAGAAAGACTTATAAAGAAGCTCAAACACATGGAATCTAGAAACCTCCCATGCTGGGCGGAAATGGAAGACGTCGTCTGTATAATAAACCTGCTGGAGAAAACGGAGAGAACGCCAAAGAGGAGAGGAGAGGAGAGGAGAGGTCCTTACCAGGTACCAGCTCACGGTGGGAGTCACGTCCGCTGGATAGTAGTCCTTGGTGTCCGGACAAGTCAAGGTTTCCGCATTTTCTAAAGGGAAAGTGACGGCTTCGGCCACCTTGTCATCGCTGACACACGAGTTTGGGTCTTTTTTCAGCACTTCTAATGGAAAAGCAATTTTGAGGCAAAAGGTGGTATTCCTAGGAGGCAAAAAGACTCATCAAATTAGGTTTAAGAAATACAACTCTTTCCACTTTAAGCTGGAAGATTGGAACAAGTTTAATAAAGTTTATAGGCTGTGGTATAAAAGCGAGTCTTCTCTCCAAGGTACTTTGAAGATTAAAAATGGAATATCAAATCAATAAGAATCCGTACAAGCTTATCAAATAGCAATAACAATTCCCTTTATTGCCTTTGCCGAAAGTTTGTAATCTTGAAACTGTGTCAGAAGCTTCAATATACATCACTCCGGGGAACGAGAGCCGCAAAGAGGTCGAGAACTACCGCTCCCGACTGGAATCTCTGCAATAAGAGGAGACCACTGACGTTCATGGTAAAGACGGGGGAGAAAACGGCTCAAAGAAGCCCGGACGTTGCACAAACAGGAGGTAAAATACAGGAAGAACTTTACAAAATCTTAAATCATAAAATGCGGGGAAAGCTAGAGACACCTTTGCACTGATTTTTTTTTTTTATGGTTCATTTCTTTCCTAAATGCAGGAGGAAAAGAGAGGGAACACAAAGAGTAGTCTGCAATGGGATATCATATAGGGGGACTTTCCTAAAAAGGTACTCCAGCGAAATTTTTTTCTTTCAAATCAACTGGTTTCAGAAAGATTTGTAATTTACTTCTATTTTAAAAATCTCCAATATCAACTCTTCCAGTACTTATTAGCTGCTGTATGTCCCGCAGGAAGTGGTGTATTCCTTCCAGTCTAACACAGTGCTCTCTGCTGCCACCTCTGTCCATGTCAGGAACTGTCCAGAGCAGGAGAGGTTTTCTATGGGGATTTGCTTTGCTGCTGCTCTGAACAGTTCCTGACATGGACAGAGGTGGCAGCAGAGAGCACTGTGTCAGGCTGGAGAGAATACTCCACTTCCTGTGGGACATACAGCAGCTGATAAGTACTGGAAGATTGGAGATTTTTTGATAGAAGTAAATTACAAATTGATGTAACTTTCTGAAACCAGTTGATTTGAAAGAAAAATTTTTTCGCTGGAGTACCCCTTTAAATACTTCTCTGGCCTTAAAAGCAAATATCTTTACAATAGAAAGGACCAGCTAGGTTGTAAGTTTATATATACAGTATATACATACACTATCCCTATAAAGGATCTTAACTTTACAATCTCCCATTTATATTAATTCTGGCAAGCCAGATCCACTGGATGCCGCAAGCTATTTCCAATGAGAATATATAGTGTAATGTGTGCGACTTCTAATGAGGATCAGTGAATATTCTGTTCCTATATCTTGTGACCGATTCATGAAAATGTAGCCCTGCCATAGTGACTGCATCTAAGTTGCCAAAAAAAGTCACAAAATTGTTGCAAAAAAGTGAAAAATTGCGCAGGCATATTCACCTGGTACTGACCAGACGTCGGCCTGCACCAGTTTGGGTAAATTTTTAAAAAGTCACAAATGACTGGGTCAATGCTTCTCACGGTCTAACTGGACCATGGAGCACATGACTAACTGCACGGGAATGGCGCCAAGGAGGAAGGTAAGAGACACACTATAAGAGACACATACTATAAGAGACACACTATAAGAGAGACATACTATAAGAGACACACTATAAGAGACACACTATAAGAGACACATACTATAAGAGACACACTATAAGAGACACACTATAAGAGACACATACTATAAGAGACACACTATAAGAGAGACATACTATAAGAGACACACTATAAGAGACACACTATAAGAGACACATACTATAAGAGACACACTATAAGAGACATCCTATAAGAGACATCCTATAAGAGACATCCTATAAGAGACATCCTATAAGAGACATCCTATAAGAGACATCCTATAAGAGACATCCTGTAAGAGACATCCTGTAAGAGACATCCTGTAAGAGACATCCTGTAAGAGACATCCTGTAAGAGACACCCTGTAAGGGACACACTATAAGAGACACACTGTAAGAGACACACTATAAGAGACACACTATAAGAGACACACTATAAGGGACACACTATAAGAGACACACTATAAGAGACACACTATAAGAGACACACTATAAGAGACACACTATAAGAGACACACTATAAGAGACACACTATAAGAGACACACTATAAGAGACACACTATAAGAGACACTCTATAAGAGACACACTATAAGAGACACACTATAAGAGACACACTATAAGAGACACACTATAAGAGACACTATAAGAGACACACTATAAGAGACACACTAAAAGAGACACCCTATAAGAGACATCCTATAAGAGACACACTATAAGAGACATACTATAAGAGACACACTATAAGAGACACACTATAAGAGACACATACTATAAGAGACACACTATAAGAGAGACATACTATAAGAGACACACTATAAGGGACACACTATAAGAGACACACTATGAGACACTCTATAAGAGACACACTATAAGAGACACACTATAAGAGACACACTATAAGAGACACACTATAAGAGACACTATAAGAGACACACTATAAGGGACACACTATAAGAGACACACTATAAGAGACACACTATAAGAGACACACTATAAGAGACACACTATAAGAGACACACTATAAGAGACACACTATAAGAGACACACTATAAGAGACACACTATAAGAGACACACTATAAGAGACACACTATAAAAGACACGCTATAAGAGACATACTATAAGAGACACGCTATAAGGGACACACTATAAGAGACATACTATAAGAGACACACTATAAGAGACATACTATAGGAGACACACTATAAGAGACATACTATAAGAGAAATCCTATAAGAGACACACTATAGGAGACACACTATAAGAGACACACTATGAGAGACAGGCTATAAGAGACACGCTATAAGAGACACACTATAAGAGACACACTATAAGAGACACACTATAAGAGACATACTATAAGAGACACACTATAAGAGACACGTTATAAGAGACACGCTATAAGAGAAAGGCTACAAGAGACACACTATAAGAGACACACTGTAAGAGACACACTGTAAGAGACACACTATAAGAGACACGCTATAAAAGACACGCTATAAGAGACACGCTATAAGAGACACGCTATAAAAGACATACCCTCCTCCTCAGCGTCTCCTGTGCTATAGGGACATATCAGCATTTTAGATTTCTCTAATCTGCAGATAGTTCCCCTTTAAGCTTATATTCACACATTGATTTACAAGAGCATTCCTTGTTCCAACCTACAAATACAGCACGTTCAGCTATTCTTACTTGGTTAATCCCAGATACTTTTGTCATTTTTATTGAATTTTCACTAATAGAATTTTTACTACTGCAAATAAATAAAAATAAATAATTCATAGGGAAAAAATAAATCCTTAAAGGGGTTTCCTGGGCAAAACAGACCGATGAGGGAACAGAGTGAGGAGGTGCTGGGGACCATCAGGCAATTTTTAAAAGTTCACGGATCAGGTTGATGCAATCTTCTTTAATGGAATTTCAAAAACTACTGACACGGTTATGGAGACTTTATAGGTCTTTTTAGCTTGTAGTGAAACATGCTGAATGTTGAACTTACCGTAACATACAGGTATAATTCCCAGTGTCATTAAGGAGAGCCGGACGGAACCAGAGGATGTCCTTGTCTTTGCTGATCCGGTTATCTGGAAGACGGATGTTTATCGGCTCCTCCAGGTCTTTCCCCTTAGCGGTCCAGTACCACATTAGGGTGAGGCCCGCCGAGTGTGCGGTACTGTAATTATGCTTCAGGTAGTCCTCAAATAAAGGGCATCGGATGCGGACGGGTTCTCCATCATACGCCTGGGTCAGCTTCCTAGTGTCTTCTCCCCAATCATCACATCGCTCTACAAGACAGAAGAAAAATTATCAGAGATACGGCTGCAGTTCCTGACAATACACAGATCTCTCCAACCTTCTATGAAAGATAAAGAGAAAAAAAATCCAAATGTCTTAAGTAATCAAATACCAATAATGTTGCAGTTGCATGCATGTGGCACAGTGCTGAATGGTCAGGGACCTTAAAGGGGAACTTCTTTTTTTCTTTCAAATCAACTAGTGTCAGAAAGTTACATAGATTTGTAATTTACTTCTATTTGAAAATCTCCAGTCTCCCAGTACTTATCAGCTGCTGTATGTCCTGCATGAAGTGGTGTATTCTCTCCAGTCTTCCAGTACTTATCAGCTGCTGTATGTCCTGCAGGAAGTGGTGTATTCTCTCCAGTCTGACAGCAGAGAGCACTGTGTCAGACTGGAGAGAATACACCACTTCCTGCAGGACATGTAGCAGCTGATAAGTACCGGAAGACTAAAGATTTTCAAATAGAAGTAACTTACAAATCTATATAACCTTCCGAAACCAAATGATTTGAAAGAAAAAGATTTTTGCTGGAGTACCCCTTTAAATCAATATATAGTTGACTTGATTGAATGTCCCAACTTATTGGTAACGAGTTATTAAAATGAAACCTAGGCATAGAAAATCCACTTTGGACATGTAAGAGGTTTAAACTAATACTTTGTGTGTGTGTGCAATAAACCGATGTGTGTGCGGAACAAAAACAAATGACGCTCATACTGCGCAGAGAAGACGTAAAACATTCCGCCCTGTAGCTACTTTCTATCTAACCCGGCGAGCAGCAGTGCAGCGTGTTACTCCGCTCTCGGCCTGTAGGTGTCACTGTGCTGTTGCATATTGGGAGGATATACTATGTGTTACAATGTTACACATAATAATCGCTAATTCTTATTAGATACAAACAGTACAGCGACAAATTATACAGGTGGCGTCCGTTCTGTTTTATTTCCATTTTAAAAGCATCAGGAATATTATCCATGTATAACAAGTTCTGAACATCTGGATTTCTGGGTATCTAGACAGTCATTTTGCTCCTAACAGTTGATATCAGTTGTCATAGTAACAGGTGAATGACCCCCCTCCCTTCCCGTACACAGCGTCTCCTCACCCCTTATACTGGAGGAGTCTAGTCAGCATGAGCACAGACACCTCAGTCTTATATCCCTATACACTATCCGCTGCATATGAGCCGGAACATCACCTCACCAGACATAACACATCTACTAAAGGTCTGGCTCTGTATATAGCATGGATGGCCGTCAACTTGAGGCCAATATGTGATTGTACAGGTAACGTCATCATTAAAAAACAACAGATGTTATTTCGTCTTAAAATGATGGCCAGCCAAAAAAAAAAAAAAAGACTTTGCATGAACATAGCCTAAGGATGCCTTTGCCTGTGAATTTCCAGCAAAATCTGCTGCGGATACTCCCCCATGCATTTCAATGGGCTGACATACTTGCAGCGGAATGACAACGGGGCAGCGCACTGATTGGCTGACCGCTGGGAGACCCCGAAGCAAGCAGGAGCAGGTGATGTATGCTCCGGTGCAGCGGGGGTTAACAGCACTGAGTTTAACATACTCGCAGCGGGATGACAATCCTGCTGCAAGTATGTTGGCCCATTGAAATGCATGGGCAAGTATCTGCAGTGGATTTCGCTGAAAACTCGCAACGAGAAATCCGCCGCGGATCCGATACGTGTGAAGCTACCCTTAAAGTGTAACTAGGATTTGTAAAAACTTCTGACATGTCATAGAGGACAAAGGGGCAGAAGCGCTCAGCAGCGCATGCTCATCCCAGTCATCTCTTCCCCTTCATCTCCGCTGTAACTGCAGTATGACTGAATTATAATGGAGCCTATGGAACTTCCGGACGGACTTCCGTTGACAGCTTATATGAGCAGTCTGCAGATATAGCCGAGATGAAGGGACAGAGTGTGAGCACTTCTGCCCCTTCATTCTAGCAATTTGCAGGGGTCTCAGCACCCGGACTCCCACCGATACTCACTTCTGACATGTCGCTATTACAAATGATAGTTACAAAAATGAACTGTATTAAACTCTATGGGAACAACGGCCATTGTTTGGTATAGCTACGGAAATACTTGACATGTCAATTATTTTTGTCCTCTAGAGTATGAATATTGGCCGTTGTTTTGCTCTGTTCACACAATGTATGGCCGTTCTGTCGGTGATTTGGATTGCAGGCACATTTGGGTGTAAATCAAATGAAATTATGTTTCTGAGGCCAATATGGCAGTATCGGATGCAGGAACATTTCAAACAACAGCCGTTGTTATACATAGTGTGAACATAGCCTAAGGGCCCTATGCCACCGGACGATTATCGTTCGCATAATCGTTAACGATTAACGATCTCAAACGACTGCAATTGCGAAAGACCTGAAAACGTTCACTCATTTCCATGGAACGCTAATCGTTACTTATGATCGTATTTGCGATCGTTTTTCTTTGCTATTGCGCTCGTATCTATTGCAAACGACCAAACGATGTCTTATTCAATGCGAACGATTTGCGAACGTGCAACGATAAAAATAGGTCCAGGTCTTATAAAGTGATCAACGATTTCTCATTCGATCGTTAATCGTTAACTGCATTTCAACCGAACGATTATCGTTTAGATTCAAACGGTTTAATGATAATCTGTGGAATAGGGCCCTAACGGTGCAACAATGATTGTTGTATTGTTATGCTTGTAAATATAATTACATGAAAAGACATCAAACTGACTAACAGATAAAAAAATAACAAGATAATAGAAATCAAAGACCTGTAAAAAGTCTTTGTTAATTAGGAATCCTTCAGAAGTCGTGCAGAAGTTTATTATCGAGGAGTCCTGGCAGCGTGAACCATCCCGCCACACCCCGAATAACAGATTTCCTTTATCTTATAAAACAGCTACCGGCTGATAAGACGGCGGGAATCATCCACAGACTCCCACCTGATGCGTCCTGCAGGGCCAGGCCCCACTATGTGAGACGCTGCCGTACAGATCTGCGCACAGAAAATCCACAGCGTGTTACCGCACCCGGCGCACAGAACAAATCTCCCCCCCCAGCAATGACGGCAAAGATTATTACATTCACAACATGTCAATTTCTGGTTATAGATTTTCTTAGGCTGGGTTTACATATATCAGTTGGCATCAGTTGCGTTTTTTGCTTAAAAACTGACCACAACTGATGTCACAACTGATGCCAAAAATGCATCAGTTGTCATCAGTTTTTCTATCCGTCTTTTCATTAAAAACCATCAGTTGCCATCAGTTTCCATCAGTTGTCATCAGTTGTCACAAGTTGCGCTCATCAGTTGACATTTTTTTCCCCAGTATGTTTTCCTGTCATTTTCAATGGGATTTGCGGGGGAGCGCACGGGGGCTATATACTAACTGGGGGAGCTCACAGGGGGGCTATATACTACAAGGGGAGAGCGCACAGGGGGGCTATATGGGAGGGGGAGAGCGCACAGGGGGGCTATATGGGAGGGGGAGAGTGCACATGGGGGCTATATACTATTGGGGGAGAGCGCACAGCAATGCTGTATACTAATTGGGGGAGAGCACACAGGGAAGCTAAATATTACTGGGGGGGGCAACAGGGGGGCTATATACTACTGGAGGAGAAACAGGGGGGGTGATATACTACTGGGGGACCAAGGGGGGACTATAGGGGAGGGGGAGAGCACACAGGGGGAGATATATGTTTATTTTATGCTACTATTTGACTGAACGCCGGATGCCAGAGCCGAACGGCATGCGTCCTGCCCGGCCAGGCATCCGGCGCTCTATTCGATTGTATTGGTGCGGCGCCGCATCACCGGAGCGGCGGTCCGCCAGGACGCTGCAAGATGCGTCCTAACGCACCGACGGTCCGGCGATGCGGCGGCCACTAGTTCACGCCGCACATTTTGAACGATCCCATTGAAAACAATGGGATCAGTTCAAAGATGCGTTTCCCTCCGGCGCTTTTCTCCTGCGCCGGAGGGAAACGCCGCCGCACCGCCGGACATATGTAAACCCGGCCTTACTGAATCCAAATCCGACTGCAGATTTTACTATGAATCATCGAGTGAAAATAATATGGAGATCCAGGTATGGAGTCAGGCCAGGCTCCCACACAGGATTTGCAACCAAAACCAGGAGTGGATTAAAAACACAGAAAGGCTATAGGGGAGATTTATGAAACATGGTGTAAAGTGAGACAGGCTCAGTCGCCCCCGGCAACCAATCAGATTCCACCTTTCATTCCTCACAGGCTCTTTGGAAAATGAAAGGTGGAATCTGATTGGTTGCCGGGGGCGACTGAGCCAGTCTCACTTTACACCATGTCTGATAAATCTCTACCTATGTTCACACACTGTTGAAATGTAGTGGATGGCCGTCATTTAATGGTAAATACCTGTTGTTTAAAATAACGGTAATTATTTGACATTAAATGACGTCCATCCACTCAATTTCATCAGTGTTTGAGTATAACCTTTCTGTGTTTTCAATCCACTCCTGGTTTTGGTTGCAAAATACTGAGCAGCAATACAGTCTGGGAACATAGCCTTAAGGGCCTATTACACGGGTCGTCAGAGGAGCAAACGAGCGCTCTCAGCGCTCGTTTGCTCCTCGTTCCCCGCTCGCTGCCGCCGCTATTCAACGCGGCTGCAGCGAGCGGGTGACTGCGGGAGGGGGCGGCAGGGAGCTGCGGGGGGGCTGCTCGGAGGATCGCTGATCGTCCAGGCAGCCCATAGGATACAGCAGTGTCTGCTGCCGATGCTCCTATTCAATGGAGCGACGGCAGCAGATCGCTGCTATATCAGTCGCTTGTTTTTCAACATGTTGAAAAACAAGCGACTGCAACGATCAGCCGACATGAACGATGTCAGCTGATCGTTGCACTCTATTCCACGGGACGATTATCGTTCCGTGGAATAGGGCCTTTAGGGTAGCTTCACATGTAACAGAATCCACAACGAAATTTGCTGCAATTTCCGTACTGTCAGTTTGAATAGAATTACAATTTTCAGCCCACTGCGACTATGCAAACCCCGCCTCCTTAACCCGCTGCGGCCCGGTGAATACTTTACCCCTTCACGCACTGGTTTGTTCTGGGGCACCCGGCTCCCTGACGTCCCACTCAGCCAATCAGTTGGAGCGGTGGGACAAGGCACTGAATGACTGACGGGACGTCAGGAATTAGTTAAAAAAAAAAGAAAAAAAAAGAGGCTAAAACAGTGATGTCGCAATTAGCAGATCCGCAATCCACAAAGAACAAATCCCATTGCCTTCTTATGATTATTATATCTGTACTGTAATTGCGGTCTGCACTAGCGGCACAGTACCACAGATCCGCAAATATTGCAGACAGGTGAATGAGGCCATAGAAACCAATGGGTTATTATTATTATTTATAAAGTACCCTTGATTCCAGAGCGCTATACAAACCGGTGTTACATAGATCCCCGCCCCACACCCATGCTGGATTTCCCGATGAGCGCTCGCCCGAAGTTGCTGAGCGTCGGTCCCAGAAATCTACGTAAGCTTTGGAAGATTTCTGCCATGGCGTCAGTGATGATAAATCAGGCGCCGTCACCCCGACCTCCAGTAATTGTTTTCTACGTGTTTTATCAAGGACCCAGACATAAAAAGGTGTCAGTCATTTGCCATCATAAATAAACTCCAGCCACCATGTCATTCAGATACAAACCCGTCTACGCCACGTAGGTGACAGATACTTATTAGTTTTCATAATGACAACAATTAGAGCGATTGCACTGATTTATGGAAAATAATCGTCATGCATCTTATTATTACAGAGCCATCTGAGGTCACCGACTATGAAGGTCACGCGGGAGCCTTACCAAACTTCTGAACGCACCAAAATAGTGAGCAAATCACAGTTATATGGGATAACAGGATGATTTCTATACTTAACAGTTTAAAGATAACAAAATCCCAGAGCCCAAAGGGTAAAATGACCCCCAAAAAATGAAGTGCTCAATCTTTCCACAGGTAAACTGGTATGAAAAAGCATCACAAGATGATAGGTAGGTCAGACCCTCGGGCTACACAAGAAGTATACACTAACGTATTCAGGAAACGGCTACAAAGTGTATAAATCCAAAGGGTGAAATAGAAGTAAAATATACAATGTATCCAAATCTCAATATCAAGAATAGAGACCTCGTTCTAGAACATGTTGGGGTAAATGTAAGTAGCAAAAGAGATATAATAGAAGTCAGGGGAAAAACGGATCCAATCAGATTACACAGAATTGCATCATTTTCCCTATTAAAGGGATATGTACAATGGTCACCAAGAACGCAGGGTGGCCCTTTAACCTTTCATCAAATTCATTGTTTCTGGGAGCTTCTACCTCAAAAATGACGAGTCCTGTCATCCAAAGAGCCTAGTTTGCTGTTTTTCTGATGCTTCCTGCAGAAAATGCATTCCTCCTTTAGGCTATGTTCTCACACAGTACAACGGACATTGTTGCATTGAAAACTGCACTGAAACCAATGCACTACGGACAGAAATAATTGACAAGTCAATCATTTCCACGGCCGTAGCAAACATTGGTCGTTGTTCCATATTGCCTGTTTTGCAGTGTTTGTTTTGACTTCAATTCAACACGTTTCTCTTATACAAGAACGGCCATTGTTTTAATTGAATACAATGGCTGTTCTTGTCATAAAAAATATGTTGTGTGAACATAGCCTCAACATTTATCAGGAGATTCGTATTTCAGGAACTGTCCAGAGCAGGAGAGGTTTTCTATGGGGATTTGCTGCTGCTCTGGACAGTTCCTGACAGAGGTGGCAGCAAAGAGCACTGTGCCAGACTAGAAAGAATACACCACTTCCTGCAGGACATACAGCAGCTGATAAGTACTGAATGACTGAAGATTTTTAAAGGAAGTGGATTGCAAATCTATATAACTTTTTGAAACAAGTTAATTAAAAAAAAAGAAAAAAAAAAGAAAAACAACAAAAAACAAAAACAAATATTTTCACTGGAATACCCCTTTAATGATACAGACCCATATAGTGACACATTGATTTTTTATTTTTTTTGCAATATGTATATTTCAACCCAAATGTGTGAAGATTTGCAAGATGACATCATTAATCACATTACGGTGATGATTTGTACAGGTAACATATCCTGTGGATCTTATATACGTGGTGTCCCACCACGGGTGTTGCTATTGGTTACACCCTTTGTAAAAGCCGGTACTTTTTGAGTGTAAGTGGTGATGTAGTAGCACCAGAGTTTCGCCACAAGATGTTGTTGTTGCAAGTATGTATGCTCAGTTATTGCACAGCTGTAGTACTCAAAGGGTTATTGTTTGTGTACCACATGGATCTGTACCCTAATGAGAGTTCTTCCTTCTTCTCACCTATCATCTCTCTCTTTACTTCTCACATACGCACTCCTCACCCACTCACAGCACAGTTTACATATGCTGTAGGAAGGAAGTCACATGGGTAGAGGAAGTGTAGGGTATTTTTGCCTTTAGACTTTGTAGAGGAAGGACACAAGCTAGAATGCTCTCTACAGCGGTACAGTCGGGCCCTGGCCCCTGCAAGGAGGACAAGGAGAAACACAGTGCAGGACAGTATCCATAAAGTAAGGAACTGATCCGGATAGAGCAAAATTGCTAGAAGCCTATGAACTCTATCTCGCAGCGCGGGTGTAAGCAGGGAACCTTCAGCATTCCGCTCATCCCAGGTAACAAGGTCTGGGGCTTGTGTCACCCTCTAGGACGGGTCACTCGACACTCGTGAGCAATAGGTGGTGCAAAGACCAAAGAGTCAATATACAAGGCACAAGTATTCTCTCTTCTCAGGTATTATTCTATTTCTACCTCTGAAGTTCCGGCAGAGCACAGTACTACTTGGGTTGGGACTCTTTTTTACTTCTCAGCATGCATGACTGTACCACTCCTTCTACTCTTGATAAGATACTTAATATTTTAGGATCCAGATCTGTATTAAGTGTGAAGTATTGTATCAAGGCAAAGCTGTATGATCTGCTGCCTACCTCAAGTATCTTCAGAGTAAATAAGATTATACTAATGCTAAAGAGACTCTGTGATTCCTCGTCAAGCACCGACACAGCACACACACACTCCTTGGGACATTTCAGATTTCTGTGATCGGCAGTACCAATAGTCCGGGTGGGTCACTTTTCCCCTCCGGACCACTGTAATAATTGCCCAAGGGACCCCGCAACAACCCGGCAGGTCACTGACCACAGGGGAACAAGGTATAGCCGTTAAAATAAAAGCAGTTGTGCCACCATACCTGTGTGTCCAACCAGCACTGGCGTCACCACATACCATCACTGGGCATGGCTATATCTCAGCCAACGACCAAAGAACTGGCATCACACCTTACCATCTGGCAAGTGACCGGCCCTACCCTCACGGGGGGGATGGGGGGGGGATAGTTCATATGACTTTCTGTCCATAGACGGCCTCCTTGGAGCAGACACTGATCCCCGTTCCTGCTCCGTTATTTCAGCACCCGGCAGTGATTCTTGGTTACGACAGTGACAAACAGTAATTGTGTCCGCTGGTATTTCAGATGTAAAAGCGATTAATATGAAGATCTTTATAAAACTCATAAAGTTGCGTCTCACGTCTGGCTCTGGACCCGAATCAACAGACTGATTGTCTTATAATAACACTATAATGGATGAGGAGTAAACGATGTGTTGTTCCCATAAGTCAGACATTTAATGGCTTAGATTCCAATTCATTGGACACGCAGATGTAATAGATGAGTAAAGCGATTTGTGCCATGACATTTCCAACGCAGCCGAGCAGACAAGTAGCACAGGACGTGTTCTGCTGTATTTCCCGGAGACCGCGCTCTGCGCTTCTAGAGCTGATGTTTCTGCACGCTGAGAACTACAATGTTACAGAAGGCCGGCGCGGGCTGAGATGTCGCCTTATATACATGCTTATTAGCTTTACTAACCCCGAGTCTATATACACTAATTACATTCTAATTGATATAACTGATTACGCTGCCCGGACCAAGAAGAAGCCTTCAGCTGTTCTGGTCTCTCTACCTGGGACAACAATTTCTTTCCAGCTTGTTTTGAACTTTTTGTAGTCCATTAACAGACAATTTATAATCAATATATATATATATATATATATATATATATATATATATACAGCTCCAAAGTAGGATGCTAGCATCAGAATTGGCTTAAAATTTTCAAGTGTCCCAGTCATTATAACTTTCAAAATCTAAATCAGCAGCCGCAGCACCATGCAGGTCAATTGGCATTTGCCAGGGAACACTAAGGGCGCTATAACTCGAAGCGCTCTATACCAGGGAACAATCTAGAGACAATGATCAATGGATGAAAGGATCGTCGGCTGATTGTTTCTTTAGGCCCAGATCTAAAATCATCAGCCGCCGACCGTGCATTGCTAAATGTAATAACTCTGTGTGATAGTGATGGACGGCAGACGGCTGATGACTGCCCAGTTAATACTTCCCCTCTCCACGCTCCCGCTCTTCTCCTGCACTCTGTATGCATCCCAGCTGACACCCACTTAGCCAACCACTGGCCGGGACCGCCAGGGTCAGTGATTGGCTGAGCAGCCCGTCAGCTCAGACAGGCCACTCTGAAGTGACAACACTCTGTGCCAGGACGCATACATACAAGTATTAACTGTTCAGGCAAAGGCTGCCCAGACATCACAAATGATGTCCATGCAGCCCTTGCTAAACGATTATCGGGCCGTGTAATTGGCACAGTAAACAAGCACCGATCTAGCAGATTGGCACTCGTTTACAGTATTGATCGGGCCGTCATTGGCCCATGTAATAGGACCCTAAGGTTTGCCATTGGCGACCTTTGCTCTGCACACGTAACGCCGTGGAGAAGGTTCTGCTGCCATAAAGAACATCCGCCATCATGACCAGTTTGGCAGTGGGTCAGTAATGGTGTGGGGAGGCATTTTTTGGAGGGCCGCACAGCCATGTGTTAGACAGAGGTATCGGGATGAGATCCACTGTGATAATATGCAGGTGTGGTTGGGATTCCTCCTGATGCAGTATAATGGTAGACCTCATGTGGCGGAAGTGTCTCAGCAGTTCCTGCATGATAAGGACATTGATGCTATGGACTGGCTGCCCGTACCCCAGACCTGGGTCTTAGATGCCCTCAAAGGGAATCTATCACCAGTTTACAACATCCTAACCTGCTGACAGATCCTTACAGGTAACATTAGGCAAAGGCACATAGGGGGACATTTATTAAGTCCGGCGTTTTTTAAGCCGAACTTAAAAATGTCCCCGCATCTCCAGCGCTACGGGGATTTATGTAGAGGCGGACTGCCTCTACATAAATCCTGTGCACTGGGCCGAAAACTTACACCAGCTGAGGACTGGAGTAGGTTTTCGGCGTATCTTTTGGCGGAACGGATGGTGAATCGCGCGGACTGAGTCCACGCCCTCCGTTCCTCCCCCTTCACACCCCTCCCCGCCCCCCGGCGTACTCGGCGGAAAGTGCCGATTTGCGAATAAAATAATAATCACTTTCCACCGAAAATCATCCGTACGCCGGATGATACGTGTCCCCCATAGTGTATTTTATATGGCGCTGTGGTATATCATTTTATGAAATATGTGTTTTAGCAATATGCTCATTAGGATGTTGGGTGCACAATGGGTGGTCCTTTCCTCCTCACTGCACCAAAATGGCTTCCCACCCGCTCCTCTTGCCATATCCCTAAAAAATATAGAAGGCGTGGATTGTATGGGAGATACACACTTACTAATCCGCCATGTGCCTGCCTCATCTTGCTAACCCGTTGTCTTTGGTTATGACCTTCTTATAGCATCCACTGCAGATTGTACACTAACACAAACGAGGAATATATATATATATATATATATATATATATATATATATATATATAATTTATTGTAATGATGTTGTATAACAAAGTAATATCACTTTATTGAAGCAATGTATTTGCATATAATATTTTTACATTCATTGAAGAATCATTTATGTGCAGCCCTCCCGTCATCTTCGCAGACATACGCCATCCTTACCTTCTTACTGTTTGTTCTCATAGACATTCAGATAAAATGGTAACATACAATTTGTACAGATCTTCCCTGCGGCATTGCTGGCTCTTAGAGTGTTTTCATTGATCTTACCTCGAAGCTCATCCCACCAGAGGTCAGTATGGTTGACCTCTATTGACTTTGCCGGTCATTACAGAGACTACATTACCGGCTCCGTGGTTGATCCCCATACAGTTACAGCATAGCTCGGGGTACAGGATACTTGGTTGTTGCCGGTTTTCCAAAAGTAAATTAGCGTTCCCAGCTGATAGCATTACAGAATAGTATATTACAGTCACCTTGGCAGAACAGACTGGTCCCTCAGAATACGATGATCTGCTCTAGATCTCACCTCCATCTTCCCCTCACCCATACGCTCAGGCTCCTTCCATAATACTCGGTTGCCTTCCAATCCCTTTGTTCCCGTTTTTATTTCCTTTTCCTATTTCTGCTGCAGGTAATTCAGGTATTTGCTTGGTACCATTACACAGGAGCGGCACGTAGTGTTAGGCGGCAGACGCCGGGGTACTTATCCTCTTGTCTATCCGCATATACACTTCCCACCTTTTCTTTCCTTTCTGTTCTATTCTCGACAAAACAATAGCGGATACCTTTGTATGATATCTATCAGACTGATGGACGAGCATTTATTATAAACAAACACTGACATGTTTCCCTTATGAACCAGAACTGAATGTAAGAAAAGTGATTGCTAAGGATCCTATTACTACTCACTATTCTCAGGGGCGGTCTTGGCATTTCTGGGGCCCCAAGCGAAGTTATGTCTGGGCACCCCCTCGACATGCGCTCCACAACAATAGACCGCTGTGTGCTGCCCCCAGTAGTATATACCCCTTGTGCGCTACCGCCAGTAGTATATACCCCTTGTGTGCTGCCCCCAATAGTATATACCCCTTGTGTGCTTCCCCCAGTAGTATATAGACCCCTGTGTGTTCCCTCAGTTATATATAGCCCCCCATGTGCTCCCCCAGAAGTATATGGACCTCCTGTGGGCTGCCCCAGTTGTATATAGACCCCCTGTGTGCTCCCCCCAGTCGTATATACCCCCTGTGTGCTGCCCCACTAGTATATAGCCCCCCTGTGTGCTCCCTCAGTGGTATTTAGCCCCCTGTGTGGTTCCCCCAGTAGTATATAGACCCCCTGTGTGCCCCACCAGTATTATATAGACTCCTGTGTGCTCTCCCAGTAGTATATAGACTCCTGTGTGCTCCTCCAGCAGCATATAGACCGCTTGTGTGCTGCCCCCAGTAGTATACAGACCCCTGTGTGCTCCCCCAGTTATATATAGACCCCCTGTGTGCTGCCCCCAGCAGTATATAGACCCCCTTTGTGCCTCACCAGTAGTATATAGACCCCCTGTATATTCCCCCAGTAGTATATAGACCCCCTGTGTACCCGACCAGTAGTATATAGACCCCTGTGTGCTCCCCCAGTAGTATATAGACTCATGTGTGCTCCCCCAGTAGTATATAGCCCCCCTGTGTGCTCCCCCATTTGAATATAGACCTCCTGTGTGCTCCCCCAGTTGTATTTAGACCCCTCTGTGAAGCCCCAGTAGTCTATAGCCCCCCTGTGCTCTCTCCCAGTTATATATAGCCCCCCTGTGTGCTCCCCCTGTTATATAGCCCCCTGTGTGCTCCCCCCATTTATATAGACCCCCTGTGTGCTCCCCCCATTTATATATCCCCCCGCTGTGCTCTCCCCCAGTTAAACAGACCCCTGTGTGCTCCCCCTCCCATATAGTATATAACACAATAAAACAAACACTTATACTCACCTGGCGTCTCCTCTTCTCTTCACTCTTGTGGCCGCAGGAAGGGTTTTCCCTGCAGTCACAAGAGGCCGCGCTCCCCTTGTTCTGGCGCTGATGCTCCAGTGATGTCACTGGAGCGCCGGCACCACAAGGACAAAGTGGCCACTTGTGACCGCAGGGAAAACACTTTCTGTGGCCACAAGAGTGACTGACAGGAAGGGAGCCAATGGCTCCCGCCCTGTAAGTGCTGCTGCTGCATGTAACTATGAGCGCTCATTACAAGTGCTCATAGTTACAGTTCAGATCGCAGCAGTGAGCGGGGCAGCGGCCCTGTCCAGCGGTCTTGAGCACAAGAGCAGGACGTGGGGGCCCCCCTGGATGTTGGGGGCCCCAAGCGATCGCTTGGGGTGCTTGGTGCCAAAGACCGCTACTGACTATTCTACTAATGCTAAGACATATATTACTATAACTCACTATTCTACTAGTGCTAAGGCTTCTATTAGGACTCACTATTCTACTAGTGCTAAGGTTTCTATTAGGACTCACTATTCTACTAGTGCTAAGGTTTCTATTAGGACTCACTATTCTACTAGTGCTAAGGCTTCTATTACAACTTACTATTCTAGTGCTAAGGCTTCTATTAGGACTCACTATCCCAGTGCTAAGGTTTCTATTAGGACTCACTATTCTCCCAGTGCTAATTCCTCTATCAGTCACTTTATGTAGTAATTGCCAATTTCAGCATCATTAAAGCCTTAGCTTTACTTTTTAATCAATTTAATGGTACTGTAATTAAAAAAGTGTCAATAAAAAGATATGTCAGTGAATCGAAGTGTTTGTACATTGTGGGTATGTGGTAGCACTGGGAAGGAAGGTAATTTCATGCTTTTCCTCTGGCATCAGGAGAGTGGAGTTGGCCATAAACTGTAATAACTAGATGGCACTTTTACTTCAAGCATATCTTAGGAATGACAAAAATCCAATTAACTAGGCCACTCGTGAAGTGAAAGTGTTCGGTCATAACAATGAGCACATTAATATATAATAAACCTGCATGAGTTTTCTCAGCTTACATTTGGCGTGACGCCAATTATACCTGCAGAGTGGAGTCTATCTATACTGCCGGGATTTTTACTAAGTTGCTTCCTCTTCTTCCAACTTCCTAACCGGGTCTTCCTCTCTTAAAGGGGTACTCCAGTGAATTAAAATGACATTAACATTTCGTTCACAGTGTTATATAACTTGTAAGTATGGGTTAAAGGTTTTTTTTTGCAAAAAAACATGAAAATAAACGCATGGAAAAACAAATGCATTTGTGTGCATCCGTTTTAATCCGCTTTTCCATTGACTTCAATTATAATAAATGTGGTCGACCATGTTTTTGTGTTTTTTTGCATTTCGATCCTTTTTTTTTTTTTATTAAATAAAGGAAGTCAATGGAAAAACGGATCAAAACGGATGTAAAAATGGATGGAAAAAAACTGATGGAAAATAATGTAGTGTGCCCCCAGCGTTTTATAACTTTATTAAAGAAAATGTACTTTTTTGGTGGTCTTGGCACAGCTACGTATCGCAATGTGTGACACTCGACACTACCCTGGGAGTACGTAAGGTCAGCTTGATACAGATTCCCTATGACACCCGATGTCCACACTTTCACTAGCAACAGCGATACAGGGCCCTGCGCGCCCGCTAGTACTGCCAACAGTTTCCGTTAGATATAAGCCCAATTCTTTATCGAGATTATATTTGGCCAGAAACCAGCCCTGAAGCCAGGACTACCACTCCCAGCAAGCTCTCAGGTGACAAACTTCTTTCCTTCTTGATCAACAATTCTCCTTCTGCTCCTGACACCCCGACCTCACTGACATACAGAAACCAAAGTGCCACCAATCCCCAACAACTCTTGGACTGTACAGTCATTACTGCATCCCATCTCTTCCCTCTCATGTCCTAATCTTGCTGCCAAATACAGGACACCCTCAAAACAACCCTAGACAGATTGATCTTTCTCTCGAGTTTCAAACATTCCGTCATTCCTCCTCTACTAAAACAACCTTCTGTAGATCCGTCCTGTACAGCAACTATCGACACGTCACCATCCTCCCTTTTATCGCTAAACTCTTGGAACCTCAGGTCTACTCCCGCCTAACACACACTCTCTCTGAACAGTAATAACTGGCCGTGTTACGTGTAGGACCAGAAATGTGAAAAATAACCGGGCATCCAAAGGGCAGACGGCCACAAGCAGATCAGCTCGGAGCTTACAAAGTATCCGGAACATAAAATTACAAGATGACTTCCATTACAGATGAATAACTAAGTGAAGATGTTCGGAAAGAGTGCATTGAGTAACCTCCGAAATAACCATCAAATGCCACTGGACGTTTTAGGCTCGTAGATTATATTATATTTAGAATGAAAGACTAAGGTGATTTGGAAACTCTCCAAGAACAATGCTGGGAAATAAATATGTCTGCCTTCCAGTTACCGGCCAGGAGCTTCATTTTACATTTCCTTAGGTCACGGTGACCTGTGAGTTATATTATATGGTCTGCAGTATAGAATGAGACACAAATACATTCTTATCGGAGCTATGAGACCTCAGACCCTGTAGACAGGCTGAGAAATGAGGCCACAATGGGTAAATTAAAGGGGTACTCTCATCTCAACACAGGTAAATTAGTAGCTCTTCAAGGTAAATATTATAGTATACATAGTTATATATTGTACAGTATACATACATGATAGATTTAGAAATCTACACTATATATGTTTCAGACGGCTGCTTTTAGAGCAGAAAGGTGGTCTGTAACCTAGACAACCAGCTGTCAACAATAGGGGGAGGGGGGCAAGTTTGCTAAATAAATGTATTTGCAAAAATATTTATATATTATTATTTATTTAATATTTATTATTAATATTTATATATTGAGCCCTAGAACTATATTAGAACACATGGAAATTCCCCTTTAAAGGCACTGTTTATCAAAAAAGAAATTTCTTTCAAATCAACTGGGGCCATAAAGTGCCAGAGATTTGTAATTTACCTATATTAAACAATCTCAACTCTTCCAGTACTTATCAGCTGCTGTATGTCCAGCAGGAAGTGGTGTATTCTCTCCAGCCTGACACAGTGCTCTCTGCTGCCACCTCTGTCCATGTCAGGAACTGTCCAGAGCAGCAGCAACCTCTCCTGTTCTGGACAGTTCCTGACATAGACAGAGGTGGCAGCAGAGAGCACTGTGTCAGACTGGCGAGAATACACTATTTCCTGTAGGACATACAGCAGCTGATAAGTACTGGAAGACTGGATAATTTTTGATAGAAGTAAATTTCAAATCTCTGGCACTTTCTGACACGAGTTAATTTTAAAGAAAAATTTTTAGTGACCTATCCCTTTGATACCACCTAAGTACAATATGGATGGACAGAATGGCGGCTTCAGTTTTCCAGTTCGCAGCCCAGGAGTGTGACACACAAGTGTAGCTCAGAGAGTACCATCACAAGCAATAGAAGTGAAGGTGATAGATGGGATAATGGACTGGCACTCCACCAGACCACTAGACATCACCAGACTATGGGATCGCCCCTCACTAACATTTAATTACAATATTGATTCCCTATGTTAATCTCCCGGTATGGCTCACATATCCCCAGAGTTTAGCCCCCGGCTTTTTGTTGCGGCTGTCAGGTCAGGATGTCTTTATACGCTGCCGCCGTTTCCACCGATCTTAGCCGAGAGGTCACGTTTAGATCAAAGACGTAAATGCTGACGCTGCGAAATTCTCTGTTCACAGAACGAGCCGGTAATTATATAAATGAGAATACAATGAAGCCTACGGATATTGTTACCGTCTATACGGCCGGACGCTGATGAAGAACAATGTAGTCATTAAAAAAGATGCGAAGTGTCAATCCAGTAAAATATGTCTATAAATCCCAGCGTAATGGCTGGTAACCAGTATAATCCCAGTCAATGGAACTATAGAGGGGGTATACAATGTATCTGAGCAGGGGGTATACAATGTATCTCAGCAGGGGGTCCGATACATCATGTTACAATCTCATAGTGAAAATAACCATTTATTGTCTGAACACTTAGAGGCAATTCCATTGTGAAGTCCAAATACAATTGCAGAAATGTTTGCATTGAAGCCTCCTTAAAGAGTCACTGTTGTTTCTTTTCTTTTCTTTTTTTTTTGCAGAAATCAATAGTCCAGACGATTTTCAGAAACTTTGTAATTGGTAATTGCTCTCTGCTGGTAAGTCACCAGCAGAGAGCAGAGAAGAAAGGATAACACAGCGGGACCTGTGTGAAAGCCGGTATTCAGAGGTCAGTGCTGACTTCAGAGGAGATAGCCTGGTGATGTATCTGTAAATTAACTCTTTGTTGTCCTGTTTTGGTGCCTCATCTCACTTAACCCTTCCCATTTCCATAAGAGAACCATGAAGACGGGGAGAGCTTCAAACTGATTTTTCATGATAAAAATGCATTTTTTGGCTAATAAACCCAATTACAAAGTTTCTTAAAATCTCCTGTACTATTGATTTCTACAAAAATGTAAACGACAGGTACACTTTAAAGTGACACTGTCACCCCCTTTGTTCATTTTGACATCTCTACACAGGTGTAAAGGGTAAATTTAGTGTTTTTCATACCTTATTTCATATCATATGTCATGGTGCTTGTTCAAGTAAAAAGTGTCCTTTTATCATCTGCAGATTGTATTAAGTGGGCGTGGCCTCGCGGGACTAGCGCCACATAACCCCGCCCACAACGGCACAATTGGCCCCGCCCCCTCACCGGCCATTGGAACAGGCTGGCCGAAAGGTCTAGACTCCACCCCCTTTACGTTGGACAACCAATGGGCGTCAAGGGGGCGGGGCCAACCGTGCCGTTGTGGGCGGGGTTATGTGGCGCTAGTGCCGCGAGGCCACGCCCACTTAATACAATCTGCAGTTGATAAAAGGACACTTTTTACTTGAACAAGCACCATGACGTATGATATGAAATAAGATATGAAAAACACAAAATTTACCCTTTACACCTGTGTAGAGATGTCAGAATGCACTAAGGGGGTGACGGTGTCACTTTAAGTGTCAGTGAAGAAGGAGAAAAGTTTTGCTCTGTACCCAGGCGCCGTCGTAAGTGGATGAGAGCGGAGTCCTTCTAATGGTATTGTATATACACAGTCATTTAGCAAATTACAGAGAGAACTGAATTCAGTCTGCACCACGGAACCTGCCCGGTTACTATACCTGCTATCCTGCTCGGTTACTATACCCGCTATCCTGCCCGGTTACTATACCCGCTATCCTGCTCGGTTACTATACCCGCTATCCTGCCCGGTTACTATACCCGCTATACTGCCCGGTTACTATACCCGCTATACTGCCCGGTTACTATACCCGCTATACTGCCCGGTTACTATACCCGCTATACTGCCCGGTTACTATACCTGCTATACTGCCCGGTTACTATACCTGCTATACTGCCCGGTTACTATACCCGCTATACTGCCCGGTTACTATACCCGCTATACTGCCCGGTTACTATACCCGCTATACTGCCCGGTTACTATACCCGGTATACTGCCCGGTTACTATACCCGCTATACTGCCCGGTTACTATACCCGCTATACTGCCCGGTTACTATACCTGCTATACTGCCCGGTTACTATACCCGCTATCCTGCTCAGTTACTATACCCGCTATCCTGCTCGGTTACTATACAACTATCCTGCCCGATTACTATACCTGCTATCCTGCCCGGTTACTATACCTGCTATCCTGCCCGGTTACTATACCTGCTACCCTGCCCGGTTACTATACCTGCTATCCTGCCCGGTTACTATACCCGCTATCCTGCTCAGTTACTATACCCGCTATCCTGCTCGGTTACTATACAACTATCCTGCCCGATTACTATACCTGCTATCCTGCCCGGTTACTATACCCGCTATCCTGCCCGGTTACTATACCCGCTATCCTGCTCGGTTACTATACCCGCTATCCTGCCCGGTTACTATACCCGCTATCCTGCTCGGTTACTATACCCGCTATCCTGCCCGGTTACTATACCCGCTATACTGCCCGGTTACTATACCCGCTATACTGCCCGGTTACTATACCCGCTATACTGCCCGGTTACTATACCCGCTATACTGCCCGGTTACTATACCTGCTATACTGCCCGGTTACTATACCTGCTATACTGCCCGGTTACTATACCCGCTATACTGCCCGGTTACTATACCCGCTATACTGCCCGGTTACTATACCCGGTATACTGCCCGGTTACTATACCCGCTATACTGCCCGGTTACTATACCCGCTATACTGCCCGGTTACTATACCTGCTATACTGCCCGGTTACTATACCCGCTATACTGCTCAGTTACTATACCCGCTATCCTGCTCGGTTACTATACAACTATCCTGCCCGATTACTATACCTGCTATCCTGCCCGGTTACTATACCTGCTATCCTGCCCGGTTACTATACCTGCTACCCTGCCCGGTTACTATACCTGCTATCCTGCCCGGTTACTATACCCGCTATCCTGCTCAGTTACTATACCCGCTATCCTGCTCGGTTACTATACAACTATCCTGCCCGATTACTATACCTGCTATCCTGCCCGGTTACTATACCTGCTATCCTGCCCGGTTACTATACCTGCTATCCTGCCCGGTTACTATACCTGCTATCCTGCCCGGTTACTATACCTGCTATCCTGCTCGGTTACTATACCCGCTATCCTGCCCGGTTACTATACCCGCTATCCTGCCCGGTTACTATACCCGCTATACTGCCCGGTTACTATACCCGCTATACTGCCCGGTTACTATACCCGCTATACTGCCCGGTTACTATACCTGCTATACTGCCCGGTTACTATACCCAGTATACTGCCCGGTTACTATACCCGGTATACTGCCCGGTTACTATACCCGCTATACTGACCGGTTACTATACCTGCTATACTGACCGGTTACTATACCTGCTTTCCTGCCCGGTTACTATACCCGCTATACTGCCCGGTTACTATACCCGCTATACTGCCCGGTTACTATACCCGCTATACTGTCCGGTTACTATACCTGCTATACTGACCGGTTACTATACCTGCTATACTGACCGGTTACTATACCTGCTATACTGCCCGGTTACTATACCTGGTATACTGCCCGGTTACTATACCCGCTATACTGACCGGTTACTATACCCGCTATACTGCCCGGTTACTATACCTGCTACACTGCCCGGTTACTATACCTGCTATACTGCCCGGTTACTATACCTGGTATACTGCCCGGTTACTATACCTGCTATACTGCCCGGTTACTATACCTGGTATACTGCCCGGTTACTATACCTGCTATACAGCAATCACAGGCACCTACACGGCAGCGTGCCAGCACCTTGACCTAATTTCCAGCAATCACCTGGTGCTCGACCATCTGCTGTCAATGATCAGGCACATTACCTTCAAGAATCCTTATGCAAGCAGCTTCCTTCCTCAGCACAATCTGAAAACAATGGAGCGAATGCAGAATATTGGCCAATTGGCCGCTACATTCATTAGTACTGCAGAAGACCATTACTTTTCAGTAGGCGGAGGGTTAATGGAGAGAATTTGTATTGCAGATGTATGAAAGACATGACAAATCTTACTTTGGAGCACGCTGCGAAATGACAAAAGGAAAAATAATGTGCCGAAAATTTAGAAGAAATGAATTATTTATGGTGCAATGTAAGACTGCTTGAAGAATTTTTGCCTTAAAGGGGTATTCCGCTCAAACATAACTTTTGATATGTTGCTGCCCATAGTGAGACGAACAATTTCTTCCATACTTGTTATTATCTATTCGGTACCTATCAGCTGCTGTATGTCCTGCAGTAGGTGGTGTATTCTCTCCAGTCTGACACAGTGCTCTCTGCTGCCACCTCTGTCCATGTCAGAAACTGTCCAGAGCAGGAGAGGTTTTCTATGGGGATTTGCTGCTTCTCTGGACAGTTCCTGACATGGACAGAGATGGCAGCAGAGAGCAATATGTCAGAGTGGAGAGAATACACCACTTCCTGCAGGACATACAGCAGCTGATAAGTACTGGAAGACTGGAGATTTTTAAATAGAAGTAAATTCTAAAAAAAAAATCTATTTAAATCAAACAGTTGATTTAAAAGAAAAAAAAAATCCCTGGAGTAACCTTTTAGGAAAAGAGATACAATTATATGGAAAAGAAATGTGTCCTTTCCAGTTGTAATTATTGATTAATGGGTTATTTCCATTTCACAGGATAGTGGATAACAAGCTGATCCTCGGGGGTCTGACTGCTGGGAGCACTCTATCCATTACCTCTCCTATGTATAAGGGATAACAAGCTGAGATGGGAGTGCCCCTTTAATATTAGATAGGGCAGGGCAATTATTTAAATTAATTCGATTAATTCTCCCAGAATTTTGGAATCGATTTGATTATTTTGAAAATCGAAAATCGATTTTCCAAAAAAATCATTAGATGCGGGCGAGTGGCTGGCGCGTTGGTTGCGGCCTTCAGCCAATGAAAGAGCGTGTGGAGGGAGAGCGCCCAGCAGCGTCCTCTGTCCCCGCCGCTGCCCTGCCCCCATAGCAGGATGTATATGCGCTCTCTCCCGGCCGCACATGGAGGTCCCCGGAGGAGGCTGCAGGGACAGAAGCATCATGTGATAGTGTCGCTGCAGGTGCTGGAGCTGTACAGTGGGATCGGAGTCTGCACTGCGCCCCCCGATCCCGCTGTACAGCTCCAGTAACAGCAGTGACACTATCACCCGATCCTTCAGTCCCTGGAGCCTCCTCCGGGGACCTCCATGTGCAGCGTGGAGGTGATATTCATCCCACTATGGGGGTGGGTCAACGGCAGGGAGTATACACCTCCATGTGCGGGCGGGAGGAGAGCACAAGAGCCGGAGGTGTGCGCCCCCGGGCAGAAGGGGTATACCGGGTATGTTCCCTCCTGCCCCATTCTCCCTCTTGGTCTGCCCTATGCTCCCTAGCATGCCACATGCTTCCCCCCCCCCAGCGTGCCCCATGCTTCCCCCCCCCCCAGCGTGCCCCATGCTTCCCCCCCCCCAGCGTGCCCCATGCTCCCCCCCCCCAGTGTGCTTCATGCTTTCCCCCAATTTCCCCATGTTTCCCCCCCCAGTGTTCCCCATGCTTACCCCCAATTTCCCCATGTTTCCCCCCAATTTCCCCCCATGCTCTCCCCCCCAGTGTGCCCCATGCTCCCCCCCCAATTTCCCCCCAAGCTCTCCCCCCAGTGTGCCCCATGTTTCCCCCTATTTTCCCCCCATGCTCTCCCCCCCAGTCACCAAGTTTTCAAGGTTTCATGGGGCCCCATGCTCCTAGCTATATCCCTGACCCTCATCTATACCTGTACTACTACTACACCCGTAATCTATTCCTGTACTACTACTACTACACCCCTCCTCTATACCTGTTCTACTACACCCCCCTCCCCTATACCTGTACTACTACTACACCCGTAATCTATTCCTGTACTACTACACACCTCATCTATACCTGTACTACTACTACACCCCTCATCTATACCTGTACTACTACACCCCCCTCCCCTATACCTGTACTACTACTACACCCGTAATCTATTCCTGTACTACTACTACTACACCCCCTCCTCTATACCTGTACTACTACACCCCCCTCCTCTATACCTGTACTACTACTACTACACCCCTCCTCTATACCTGTACTACACCCCTCCTCTATACCTGTACTACTACACCTCCTCTATACCTGTACTACTACACCTCCTCCTCTATACCTGTACTACTACACCCCCCTCCTCTATACCTGTACTACTACTACTACACCCCTCCTCTATACCTGTACTACTACACCTCCTCCTCTATACCTGTACTACTACACCTCCTCCTCTATACCTGTACTACTACTACTACACCCGTAACCTATTCCTGTACTACTACTACTACTACTACACCCCTCATCTGTTCCTGCACTACTACTACTAATACATTTCTCATCTATACCTGTACTACCACACCCCTCATCTTTACCTGTACTACTACTACTACACCCTACCTAGATGGAGGCACAAAGAAGGTCTCCTATACTATATGGGGGCACAGAGTACATAGGGAACATATTTGGGAAAACTACTTCTATGGGGCACACAATGGGCTTGTCTACTACATGGGGGCACCGGGGGAGCACTGTTACACTGGGAAGCAGTTGTCTCAAACGTCATTAAAATGACGCTTTAGGACAAAAAATGTTCTGTTTATTTCGCAAAAAGAAAAAAAAAAAATCGAGTTTAAATCGAGAATCGTCCAAAATTTTTAAAGAATTGAGATTTTATTTTTTGGCCATATCGCCCAGCCCTACCCTCAGAGTATAACGTCCTTGTCTAGCTGGGTCAGTACCAGGACAGCTTATAGGGATCTAGTCGGTGAGCAGGAGAACAACCAGATGCAGTCCAGAGGTCAGAGTTCAGAGGCCAGGGGGTCACACATATTTAAAATCAGCAGACAAAGCAATAGTCATAAAGCTCGGAGATCAATACATGGTCGCAGATGACAGAAAATACACTACAGAAAATCACAGCCATGTACTAAGAGCAGGCACCTGATCTAAAAGCGCAGCACTGGCTGCCCAATAGGATTGGCTCAGCATCCGAATGCCTAACAGCCCTCCTCATAGAACGGCCACTACAATAGTATAAAGTCAATGGCCTGCTCCTATACACTGCAATATATGTCAGAGATGAGCGAATCACAATCATTTTCCTTCATACAAAGCAGAGCTGACAGGCACTCACCTACTCAGCATCCTGATCTCTACCAGCGGAACGTTGCGGAAAAATTTAAGTGCTCACTAATTGTTCTCATGTTTGCATTTTACTTGTGTGAATAGGGGTGGATTCTGTCTTGGCCTTACCGATCACATTCTGGGTAACGTCCTGCATTTTCTGGAGTGATTTCTACCAGCACTTTAGCAGTTAACTCCCTGCCTTACCAGTGATTGGCAGCTCTATCCTCCTGTCTTAGCTCTTGTCTTTCTGCCCCAATCACCTCTGAGATCAGGACCTGGCCTCCTTTAAGACTCATTCTCTATGCCTGATGCTGCTATGGCATATACTCAATATACTTACTGTGGCTGATGGCTATAGCATATACTCCATATACCCACTGTGGCTGATGGCTATAGCATATACTCACTGTGCCTGATGCTGCTTTAGCGTATACTCACTGTGCCTGATGCTGCTATAGCGTATACTCACTGTGGCTGATGCTGCTTTAGCATATACTCACTGTGCCTGATGCTGCTATAGCGTATACTCACTGTGCCTGATGCTGCTTTAGCATATACTCACTGTGCCTGATGCTGCTATAGCGTATACTCACTGTGCCTGATGCTATAGCGTATACTCACTGTGCCTGATGCTGCTATAGCGTATACTCACTGTGCCTGATGCTGCTATAGCGTATACTCACTGTGCCTGATGCTATAGCGTATACTGTCCCTGATGCGGCTATAGCGTATACTCACTGTGCCTGATGCTGCTATAGCGTATACTCACTGTGCCTGATGCTATAGCGTATACTCACTGTGCCTGATGCTATAGCGTATACTCACTGTGCCTGATGCTGCTATAGCGTATACTCACTGTGCCTGATGCTATAGCGTATACTCACTGTGCCTGATGCTGCTATAGCGTATACTCACTGTGCCTGATGCTGCTATAGCGTATACTCACTGTGCCTGATGCTGCTATAGCGTATACTCACTGTGCCTGATGCTGCTATAGCGTATACTCACTGTGCCTGATGCTGCTATAGCGTATACTCACTGTGCCTGATGCTATAGCGTATACTCACTGTGCCTGATGCTGCTATAGCGTATACTCACTGTGCCTGATGCTGCTATAGCGTATACTCACTGTGCCTGATGCTGCTATAGCGTATACTCACTGTGCCTGATGCTGCTATAGCGTATACTCACTGTGCCTGATGCTATAGCGTATACTCACTGTGCCTGATGCTGCTATAGCGTATACTCACTGTGCCTGATGCTGCTATAGCGTATACTCACTGTGCCTGATGCTGCTATAGCGTATACTGTGCCTGATGCTGCTATAGCGTATACTGTGCCTGATGCTGCTATAGCATATACCCACTGTGTCTGATGCTGCTATAGCGTATACTGTGCCTGATGCTGCTATAGCATATACCCACTGTGCCTGATGCTGCTATAGCATATACTGTGCCTGATGCTGCTATAGCGTATACTGTGCCTGATGCTGCTATAGCATATACCCACTGTGTCTGATGCTGCTATAGCGTATACTGTGCCTGATGCTGCTATAGCATATACCCACTGTGCCTGATGCTGCTATAGCGTATACTGTGCCTGATGCTGCTATAGCATATACCCACTGTGCCTGATGCTGCTATAGCGTATACTGTGCCTGATGCTGCTATAGCGTATACTCACTGTCCCTGATGCTGCTATAGCGTATACTCACTGTGCCTGATGCTGCTATAGCGTATACTCACTGTCCCTGATGCAGCTATACTGTATACCCACTGTGCCTATACTCGCTTCCTGATCGCTGGTTTCCTGACTTTGGCTTGTGTTCCTGGCTATGTGTTTGCCTTCTGATTTGGTCTGTATTTTTGTCCTCTGGTTTGCCTCATTGACTTTGTTTATTGCCCTGCAGCTTTGTACTAGTATTTGCCTCTCCTTATTTGACCCCAGCTTGCGGACCACCCACCATTGTGTATTTTTGTCCTTGTCTTGTATGCTGCTCCACCTATATTAGTGCAGGGAACGTCTCAGAGTTGTCCTGTGTTGCTTTGGAGGCGTTGCGGCCAGTAGGCAGAGACAGAGGGACAGCGTCAGGGCTGCACTTGTCTCCGCGTCACCTGTGTGCACCCTGACCGCTCCAGACACCCACAAACATGAAGCAAATAGGCCATAAGATATAGAGGTTGGTTGTTACTCACCACCAGTACAGTCTCCCGTGATTGTGAGGACGAGTAGACACATAAATGGTAAACCGATCTTCATCCTACAGATACAACAACAACAAATAAAGCATTACAATAATAATAAAAGTGGTAACATTCTATCACTAGGAAACAACAGGAATGGCCGTGTAATATACACTAACTACTGCCCGGATATATGCAACATGGTGGCGATAATGTCACAGCACAATCCCATACATATATACTGTAACGTCTTCGGGGAGACGGCGGCTCCAGCTCATCCATTATTTCTATATATATATATATACTTATGATAGGAACAAACAGAGAATTAAAGGATTTTTTTTGTTGTGTAGGCAAAGTCGCAGGAAGTAAAGCGTCTCCCATTTATCGAAGGCTTATACGTCTAATAGGAATTCTGGGCTTCCTAAATCGCCAGCTTGAAGGTCCGGAAAGATTCAGATGAGGTAAGTATGAGATTTACTGTACAAAAAAAAGTCTGAGCACCGGTCTTCAGCACAGTCCTCCGAGCACTACAGGTCTGTTCATTACATCAAAAAATTCTGAAAAAATATGTGTCCTTGAAGTGTCCCTATCATTTACAATATTCCAGAAATCAATAGCACAATCGATTTTAAGAAACTCTGTAAAAGGTTTTATTAGGATGAAAATAAAACCTTTTTTCTGTACTCAAAAAGCAACCCCCCCCCCCTTACTTCTTATCTTTTCATTGTCTACATTACAGAGGAGCAAAGTGAAGACGGGTTCTGCTGAGTCCATTATAACCTATAGAGGGGGGAGGGGCCGAGGGGGATGAGTGAGCAGGGAGAGCAGAGAAGCAGCTGTACAGTTTGGAGACTGTCTGGGCACATATAACACTGGATTCACAGGTCAGAAACGTCAGCGCTTATCTGGGAGCTTGGTGAGAGAAGATTGCAGGGTGTTGTGCTGTGCAGGGCTGCCTTTTCTCCTCTCCGTGCTCACCCACCCCCTTGGCCCCTCCCCTCTCCATAAAGCATAATGGACACAGAATTCCTGCTTCTTCTGAAATGAGGCGGGAGGTAGGTGAACAGCTTTTAGAGCACAGAAGGAAACTTTTTTCCTTAATAAAACCTATTACAAAGTTTCATAAAATCGCTTGAACTATTGATAGTTATTGATTCGTGCAAAATGACATTAACACTTGGAGAACTCAGTCCTGTAGACTGAAGGCTAATAGTTTATATCTGCAATTGTTTCGCTGTTTTCTACCATCTACCAGGATATGTATGGAAATCATTCTATGAAAATGTATTTACAAAGCGCTGAAGCCGAACTTCCCTCCGATGCTGAAACATTCAGACTTCAAGGTTGGCAAGTGCAAATTATTATATTTTCTTCCCTCCCAGCGATTCTCACAGGAGGCCGGGAAGCTGCAATTTGTAGCAGGGTTAGCAAGGTTTTTAGCCGTCCATCTATCGGTATAAGAGACGCAGAGAAACAAATGCAGAATATTCAGAATTACTGCAGCTAAATGGACAGTCTTCCAGAATAGTAGAATGGGTAACAATATGCAGAGCTCGGCTGATACTGGCACGCGCGCATGTCTGCAGATACTCGCTAGCTTCTCTGACATTCACATCCAGTTGTGGTCAACATTACTGGCATTGGTGAATTTCCAGCACGCCATGCGGAATAATTCCTGAAATGATGGGTTAAAGGGAAAGGATCAGTAAACAGACGCCTCTAACAGCGGGAAATGTGCTGATGTGTCACCCAGGACGCTTCCCAGACGTGCCCTTACACCCGGCCTCTCTGCCCGCTATAATGCATAAATTTACTTCTGTAAATTTGCGCGTTCTAGGTGAATCAGCCCCAACTAGTCACCTGGGCGGAGTCTCGTTCTCAAGTCGCCTCTGTCCGCTGCCTTGCTGTGAGGTCATCCAGAGGCCGGCCTCCCCTCACCTTGGTGCGCTGATGTCTTCATTACGGTGCACCTGTGCAGTACAGCACGGATTGGAGGCGCTGTACAGCGAGCATGTCCGCCATAATGAAAATATCAGCCCGCTGACGTGAGGAGGGGCCGGCCTCTGGATGACCTCACAGCAAGGCAGCGCTTTGAATTGCGGCCAAAGGGCCTGATTACAGCACCGCAATGTCTTATGATATTAAATAAATGACAGTAATATAAATAGGCTTCATCCTAGGCTCAACTCTGGTGTATAACACCCATACACATTATACGTCTGTCGGCCGTACCCACGGTAGAGATAGGGTCAGGCACGATGGATATTCCCTTCCTGACCACTTTGTTCTGGGCCAAATGTGTGTATGGAGGGCGAGGGTCAGACGGGAGGGATAACCGACAACCAGTGATGTTTCAATAGAAAGAAATATAACAGTTAAAAACTATCAGGGGTGAGACAAGTGTAACCTGCTGATATGTCTCTATTGCACAGGAGACGCTGAGGAGGAGGGTATGTCTCTTATAGTATGTCCCTTATAGCGTGTCTCTTATAGTGTGTCTCTTATAGTGTGTCTCTTATAGGGTGTCTCTTATAGCGTGTCTCTTATAGCGTGTCTCTTATAGCGTGTCTCTTATAGCGTGTCTCTTATAGCGTGTCTCTTATAGCGTGTCTCTTATAGCGTGTCTCTTATAGCGTGTCTCTTATAGCGTGTCTCTTATAGCGTGTCTCTTATAGTGTGTCTCATAGTGTGTGTCTTATAGTATGTCTCTTGTAGCGTGTCTCTTATAGCATGTCTCTTATAGTAGGTCTCTTATAGTGTGTCCCTTATAGTGTGTCTCTTATAGTATGTCTCTTATAGTATGTCTCTTATAGTATGTCTCCTATAGCATGTCTCTTATTGTATGTCTCTTATAGTGTGTCCCTTATAGCGTGTCTCTTATAGTATGTCTCTTATAGCATGTCTCTTATAGTGTGTCTCTTATAGTATGTCTCTTATAGTGTGTCTCTTATAGTGTGTCTCTTATAGTGTGTCCCTTATAGTGTGTCCCTTATAGTGTGTCTCTTATAGTGTGTCTCTTATAGTGTGTCTCTTATAGTATGTCTCTTATAGCATGTCTCTTATAGTGTGTCTCTTATAGCGTCTCTTATAGTATGTCCCTTATAGTGTGTCTCTTATAGTGCGTCTCTTATAGTGTGTTTCTTATAGTGTGTCTCTTATAGTATGTCTCTTATAGTGTGTCTTCTAGTATGTCTCTTATAGCATGTCTCTTATAGTAATGTTCCTTATAGTGTGTCTCTTATAGTATGTCTCTTATAGTGTGTCTCTTATAGCGTGTCTCTTATAGCATGTCTCTTATAGCGTGTCTCTTATAGCGTGTCTCTTATAGCGTGTGTCCCTTATAGTGTGTCCCTTATAGTGTTTCTTATAGCGTCTCTTATAGTGTGTCTCTTATAGTGTGTCTTATAGTATGTCTCTTATAATGTGTCTTATAGTATGTCTCTTATAGTGTGTCTTCTAGTATGTCTCTTATAGCATGTCTCATAGTAATGTTCCTTATAGTGTGTCTCTTATAGTATGTCTCTTGTAGCGTGTCTCTTATAGCATGTCTCTTATAGTAGGTCTCTTATAGTGTGTCCCTTATAGTGTGTCTCTTATAGTATGTCTCTTATAGTATGTCTCCTATAGCATGTCTCTTATTGTATGTCTCTTATAGTGTGTCCCTTATAGCGTGTCTCTTATAGTATGTCTCTTATAGCATGTCTCTTATAGTGTGTCTCTTATAGTATGTCTCTTATAGTGTGTCTCTTATAGTGTGTCTCTTATAGTGTGTCCCTTATAGTGTGTCCCTTATAGTGTGTCTCTTATAGTGTGTCTCTTATAGTGTGTCTCTTATAGTATGTCTCTTATAGCATGTCTCTTATAGCGTCTCTTATAGTATGTCCCTTATAGTGTGTCTCTTATAGTGCGTCTCTTATAGTGTGTTTCTTATAGTGTGTCTCTTATAGTGTGTCTTATAGTATGTCTCTTATAATGTGTCTTATAGTATGTCTCTTATAGTGTGTCTCTTATAGTGTGTCTCTTATAGTGTGTCTCTTATAGCGTGTCTCTTATAGTATGTCTCTTATAGCGTGTCTCTTATAGCGTGTCTCTTATAGCATGTCTCTTATAGCGTGTCTCTTATAGCGTGTCTCTTATAGCGTGTGTCCCTTATAGTGTGTCCCTTATAGTGTGTCCCTTATAGTGTTTCTTATAGCGTCTCTTATAGTGTGTCTCTTATAGTGTGTCTTATAGTATGTCTCTTATAATGTGTCTTATAGTATGTCTCTTATAGTGTGTCTTCTAGTATGTCTCTTATAGCATGTCTCATAGTAATGTTCCTTATAGTGTGTCTCTTATAGTATGTCTCTTATAGCGTGTCTCTTATAGCGTGTTTCTTATAGCGTGTCTCTTATAGCGTTTCTCTTATAGCGTGTCTCTTATAGCGTTTCTCTTATAGCGTGTCTCTTATAGCGTGTCTCTTATAGCGTGTCTTTTATAGTATGTCTCTTATAGCGTGTCTCTTATAGCATGTCTCTTATAGCGTGTCTCTTATAGCGTGTCTCTTATAGCGTGTCTCTTATAGCGTGTCTCTTATAGCGTGTCTCTTATAGCGTGTCTCTTATAGCGTGTCTCTTATAGTATGTCTCTTATACTGTCTCTTATAGTATGTCTCTTATAGAGTGTTTCCCTTATAGTATGTCTCTTATAGTGGTCTCTTATAGTGTGTCTCTTATAGTGTGTCCCTTAGTGTGTCTCTTATAGTGTGTCTCTTATAGCGTGTCCCTTATAGCATGTCTCTTATAGTGTGTCTCTTATAGTGTGTTTCTTATAGCGTGTCTCTTATAGCGTGTCCCTTATAGTGTGTCCCTTATAGGGTGTCCCTTATAGGGTGTCCCTTATAGTATGTCTCTTATAGTATGTCTCTTATAGTGTGTCCCTTATAGTGTGTCCCTTATAGTATGTCCCTTATAGCGTGTCCCTTATAGCGTGTCCCTTATAGTATGTCCCTTATAGTGTGTCTCTTATAGTATGTCTCTTATAGTGTGTCCCTTATAGTATGTCTCTTATAGTATGTCTCTTATAGGGTGTCCCTTATAGGGTGTCCCTTATAGTATGTCTCTTATAGTATGTCTCTTATAGTGTGTCCCTTATAGTGTGTCCCTTATAGTGTGTCCCTTATAGCGTGTCCCTTATAGCGTGTCCCTTATAGTATGTCCCTTATAGTGTGTCCCTTATAGGGTGTCCCTTATAGTATGTCTCTTATAGGGTGTCTTATAGTATGTCTCTTACCTTCCTCCTCGGCGCCGATACGGTGCAGTTATTAGTTTGCTCTGTTGTCCGGTGAGACAGTTAGGAGCACTGCCCGCCCCCATAGCGCTGATCTGCCCCTGGCCTGCCCACCCCCATAGCGCTGATCCGGCCCTGCTCCTTTCTAATGATAATGAATAGAGGGGGAGGGCTGGATCGGTGCTCTGGGTGTGGGCAGTGCTCCTAACGGTCTGACCGGACAAGGCGTAAAGTACTAACAGCTCCGTACCGTGGGGTACACGACTAACTGCAGCGGAACATACCTGAAGTGTCGGCTCCTGTGCAGTACGGACAGGTTTAGGTTAGATTCGTCTCACCTGCTGACGGTTCCCCTTTAAGTATCGACATGAAATCGGACATTAGATCATCGATAAACCTTTACATACTGTATATAGGTGTAAATAAGCAGCCTACAGAAATAACAATAGAATCCTTTGTCTTCCAGACGTGTAACATATTCTTATCCCAAACAGCAGCACTCCGGATTCTTCTAAAAGGTGAAGGTGCGCCATTGTTACCAAGCAGACGTAACGCCGACAGACAGGACTCCCAGAATTCCTCCTGCAAAGATTTGTCTAATTACGTCTTCTGCCCCGGAGGGTCGGGGTCCCATCCCCATGAGAAAGCACCGAGCGGTTACACTTATCCGGCCCTAATATAGGTCACTACCTCTGGTTACAGCAAATCAGAGGGCAGTAATATGTACGCATTGTGTAGCCGCAGGGCAGCAGCTAATGGAACCCTCATCGTACAGATAGATGGCCTTTTACCAGGGACGAGAGATGACAAAGCCGCCTTCATCTGTTTATCCCCGGCACAGACTCTATTCTTCTCCTAGCAGTTCCTCAATGTTCATTTACTACTGTGCAATAAATAAGCAATCAGCTTTGTATCTGGAGTGTTTACAGGAATGCTAAACCGAGGGGGAGGATGGGAAAACAGGGAAGAAACACAGGTTACAATGTTATCTACATACAAACAAGAAAACTACTCACCAATAGCCTCTCTGATGTTATTAGGGGTAAGGGCCAGGGAGCCTGGGGTAGTTAGGCCTAGTGTTAAGGGGGTACTCCGATGAAAATATTTTTCTTTCAAATCAACTGGTGCCAGAAAGTTATACAAATTTGTAATTTTCTTCTATTTAAAAATCTCCAGTCTTCCAGTACTTCATCTGCTGTATGTCCTGCAGGAAGTGGTGTATTATCTCCAGTCTGACACAGTGCTCTCTGCTGCCACCTCTGTCCATGTCAGGAACTGTCCAGAGCAGCAGCAAATCCCCATAGCAAACCTCTCCTGCTCTGGACATTTCCTGACATGGACAGAGGTGGCAGCAGAGAGCACTGTGTCAGACTGGAGAGAATACACCACTTCCTGCAGGGCATACAGCAGCTGATAAGTACTGTGAGACTTGAGATTTTTTAAATAAGAGTAAATTACAAATCTATATAACTTTCTGAAAACAGTTGATTTGAAAAGAAAAAGATTTTCGCTGGAGTACCCCTTTAAGTTAGAGAATGATTTAAGGTCAATATATTTTTTTAAAATACGGACAAGGAGAGAAAGGAGCTGCTGCACCTCACACCTATGGCTGACACTAATGCCTCTCGGCTACATTTAAAAACCAACGCAAGGATGTTGGTATATAATTTGATCAAACCATATTGCCCCATGTACCACGTGCAGGTCCCCTTGATCACATGAGCCCCTACACTAACTCACCACTGTGTCAGTCAGCGACCACTTACCCAGCAAAGCGAGCACAAACAGGGAAGGGAGGCCATAGAACGGCCCTGGAACCCCAATGTCACAGGACCAATCCCCAAGGGCCCCCCCAAAACCCAGCAGGCACCGCCGGCAGAGAAAGCTGCCACCAAGCAACACAAGTGTGAACATGGTCTTATCACTCACCATTGCTCCTGCAGGTAGAACGGAAAAGATAGGAGGTACTATTCATGTGTGCACAGGTGCCTTCTGCTGATTGCAGTCACGTGGGTCTTACCAGCAATTATATACAAACATCCTGGCATGGCTTCTAAATGTAGCCGAGAGGCATTAGTGTCAGCCATAGGTGTGAGGTGCAGCGCTCCTTTCTCTCCTTGTCCGTATTTTTTAAAAAGACATCAACATGATAGAACTATAAGACAGAGGTTACTAATTTATATAATAATAATAATAATATTCCTTTATTTATATGGCACCAACTACTTCTGCACCCTGTACATTACTCAAATCGATCTCTGCCCCACATAGGGTTTACAATCTATTTTCCAGATTCCCCTATCTGTATGCTTTGGAGTGTGGGAGGAAACAGGAGGAGACCCAGGCAAACAGGGAGAACACAAACTCCTTGCAGATGTCGTCCTTCATGGGATTTGGACCCAGAACCTCAGCGCTGAGCTATCGTGCTGCCCATAGTAGAAGGCAAACTCAAAACTTTATTTAAAATCTAGTTTACATTGGGCAACATTTCTCATAAAGACTCATCCATCCTAAGAATATATTTACTGGAAGGAGGCTGTCAGAATAAAAGATGCAAAAAAAAAGTTAATCAAGCAGAAAGCATATGAAAGCCGTGGCCCCACGGAGATCGTATATCATGTGCTTAGCCCTGCCGAGCTAAATTACAAGGTGTGCAATTAGGGGCAATGGACCGGCAACAAAGGGAAAGAAACTTTCCAAAACTGAAAATTACGGCTATATTTAAAACTAATCGACTAACAGTGGTTTGATTTTCGCATGAGAAAAATATAATTTTTTTTCTGTTATTTTTGGAGGATATTATGAAATTTGCTCAGGCTATTTCCTAATACACTGTCAGTCTCTGTCCACACATTATATTGTGTCTGTTGGTTTTCCATTGACAACCAGTATAATGCAGCATGCGGGAAAAGTCACAGCTCCTGTCAAAAGGGGAAACTATGACACCAGATTACCGGGATTCTTCATTGGGTTTTTCTTCCTTTTTTATTGTAAAAATAAGATGTAAAGCCAATGCCAACCTGCTGCACCCTATAACAGATGTATGAGCACGGACTCTGCTGGATACAATGGTTATAGAACCTTTTATCAGAGCAGAACTTGCTAAATTGTCAAACATCCCATTTATCGTATAAGGTAGTAACCTGGAGCAGCTGGAGTCCATCCGAACCCGATCGTTCGGCATGTGATTAGCTGGGGCTGCTGAAGTTGGATAAAGCCCTAAGGCTATATGGAAATCATGGATACAGCCAATGACTATATCCATGTTTTCCAGACAACCTTAGAGCTTTATCCAAGTTCAGCAGCCGCCACTAATCAAATGCCGAACGATCGGGTTCGGATGGACTCCAGCTGCTCCAGGTTCGCTCATCTCTAGTAGTAAATATGTACGGCCCACCCTGCTGTACACCTAGGTCCTATTTTCCTAAAAACTGCAAAAAAAAAAAACTAATTAAATCGGAAACATCTAACTGTTTAAATGTGCTAAAAAAAAAATTAAAAAAAAAAGTAAAATTGTTTAAAGGGGAACTATCAGCAGTAGAGAGGAACAAAGCAGATTCCTATTGCTTCATACAAAACAGAACGGATCTGTGCTCACATCCCTCAATCTGCCGGCTACGTGCAGAGGGAGGATACCGCCTGGAAAACATGAATGACAGCTATGGCTGCCGTCTCTGGGCAGAGGGAGGATACCGCCCGGAAAACATGGATACAGCTATGACATTTTCCAGGCGGTCCGCAGGCAGTGTCCTCCCTCTGAATGGAGCCGGCAGCCATAGCTGTATTCATGTATTCTAGGCGGTATCCTCCCTCTGTACAGAGACGGCAGCCATAGCTGTCATTAATGTTTTCCAGGCATTTTCCAGGCGGTCCCAGGGCGGTGTCCTCCCTCTGCACGGAGCCGGCAAACTGAGGGATAGGAGTGCAGATCAGTTTTGCTTCATGCATCTTCGCTCATCTCTAATGAGCAGGTTACACAAATCTAACCAGCTGATACCTCACTACTGAGCACAGGGAGCTGAGGATGAAGGTAAGTTTCTTACCTTCATCCTTGGCACTGTTCCTGTGCAATTGTAATGAAGTCTTGTGTCTGGTAAGGGCCCTTGCAGGAACAGGCGAGGAACTGAAGAGGAATCCGCTCTTGAAATTCCTCCCATAAAATATGTACAGAGCAATGTCCTATTGTGTTTAATGGGATTTCCGCTCTGTTGTTCACACTGCAGAATTTCAGGGCAGAATTTTCTGCTGCAGATCCGCTCTCCACCCAAAGGCCCCGAGCACACAGCGCAACAGCGGAGGAATACTGCGGCGGAATTGTCCGCCAGCCTCTGTGTTATAATGACACTCTATGGGAGGCTCGCGCACTGCATCTCTCGGCACTGAAGAATAAACATGTTCATTCTTCAGCGCCGAGAGATGCAGCGTGCGAGCCTCCCATAGAGACTGGCGGCATTCTGCGGCGGACAATTCCGCCACTCTTGCTCTGTGTGCACAGGGCCAAAGAGGAGACATGTCCGTTCTTTGGGTGATTCCGCTAGAGGTATCCGATAGAAGTCAATAGAGCTTGAATTGTTCTTGAATTTCCGCTTGCATTCTGCTCAAATTCAGCTCCTATTCTGCCAGAACAGAATAGAAGAGGAATTTCAAGCAGACATCTTCCCTCTTCAATCCCTCATCTATTGCTCAGTGTGCATGAGCCCTCGGGCTGTTTGGAGCACTGCCTCTGCTAATCAATCCCCGACCAGTCCCTTCTAATGATTATTGGTGGAGCGGGCCGGATGGGCGGTCTGGGAGGGCAGTGCTCCAAGCAGCCCTCCCAGTAGGAATTTTTTTATTCATTCTTTTTTATAGTCACCAGCTGTTAGCTTTGTGTAATAGCTATGCACGGACATTACAGGCAGCTGTTACACGGAGCAAGGTGCGCCAGGCGATTTTAGGTCTGAATCTAGAGAAATGATCAGCCAATAATTGTTGTCTCTATTACATGGAGCGATAATCGGCCCAATATCCAGCCGATTATCGCTCCGTGTAATCGGGCCCTTATACACACACATTCTGCAAAGCCCCAAACAATTCCCTCCTGATTTATAGGCATATGATAATTTACTTGTTTTCAATTTAAACCACTGCATTTCATTGATTTCTCCCGACATGATTATACTTCTAAATCTTGTCTAAATCTTATTTATTTCCGATCCCTTCCTCAAGTCTCGGCCATTTGCGCAAATGTCAATGTTGGTCTCCGTCGTTATTCAGAGATGATGGCAGAAGTCTCCATTAGCATGAAAAATACCCACAAATGAAGTAACAAAAAAACAAAAAAGAATCAACGTGCGGCAGCACAATCACTGTAACAAATAAACAGCAATGTTCTCCGTCCGCGCTATAATGCGATGCTTTACATAAGGTAATTCTCATTTATGCACACAGAGCAGATCCCTTATCCCAGACACAAGTGAAACAAGTCATTAGTCGGGAGGGCTCCGAGCAGCGGCCTTTCATTTGACACATCTAAGGCATTTATTCTGCCTCAGGTAGGCCGCACATCTCGCCGCCGATAGTCCTCCTGGCAGCGGCTCCAGTACATTACACAAAGACACAACTGGGAAATTTTCAGCCGACATTTATCAAAGGTTTATATCTCAAACCCGATCAAAAACAAATGTCGCTCTTTTTTCTCTTATTGTTCAGAAAGGTTATCTTGTACAATTAAGAATAAGAAAGCGGCTTATACGAACACCACACCGAGACGAAGACTTTCTACAAAGTGTAAGTACACTCGGCATTTAACTCTCTGCGGCCTGCGAAGTTGGATGAAGCGCTGGGGCTGCCAGAAAAACATGGATATAGTCTATGGCTACGTTCACACAGTGTATATTTTAAGACAAAAAAGGCCGTTGCTGGCGATTAGAACAGCGGCCGTTCTTGCCTTAAAATAATGCACTGCATTGAACTGTATGTGCTCAGCCATTTTCTTGTTCTCTAGGCTTGTGCATTGAATTCTATAGGAACAAGGGCCGTTGTTTAGTGTGGCCACAAAAGTAATTAGCATGTCAACTCGCTAGAACGAGAACAACGGCCATTTTTCCGCTCTGTTTGCACAATGTATGGTCATTCTGATGGACATACATTGCAGAGTCCAATGGTTAATGGGACTGCAGAAAAACCCAAATGTGTCCGCAATTCAAATAAAATTATGCTGTATCAGCCGCAGGAACATGACAAACACCGTCCGTTGTACAGAATGTGAACATTGCCTATGGCTGTATCCATGCATTTTAGGACTCATCCAACTTCTGCAGCGACCGGTAATCAAATGCTGAATTTGTCCGACAGTTCTACAAACTCGTTCATCACTATTTATATTTCATGTTGGATACTCTGAAAATATACAGGATGCTGAATTGAAGGTGTTCTTCAGGATTATAGAAGCTGATGAAGGCCATGCTTGGCCGAAACGCGTCCTTACTGTAACCTGATGCATACTGCACAACAATAAATATGCTAAACTATTTGGTGAGTGCCGGGATCGCTCTACATTTTTCTGGATTCCGCCGCCTCGTGCACCAGCGGCCTCCGGAGTTCCTACATCTATCCGTGGAAAACTACATCTTCCTACATCTATTATTACCCCACCAGCCATGATGAATACTTCCCTGTTAGGGTATAGGAAGAGAGCTGTCAATCAAGGCCAGCAGAGCCTGGAGAGGCATGGAAATGATGACAGGTTCCCTTTAATTATTATTTCCTTACACCTTTTGGTAAAACATATTAAGCCACATCTGTATGCACAGTATATCTCCACACTTACTCATCAGATATATCCAAGGTTTACGAAGACACAAACAAGTCAATAATTGTATCACCTTCCAGATGAGCCAATGGCCTTCAGCACCCCATGACTTGAATTAAACAGGGGAGCCATAGTCATCGTACAATTATCCTGCCATCCAAAATAGGAACTGCATTTATGGACGGACAGATGACAGAATAGATGTATATATGGTAATTATATATATATTTAATATAAAATTCTGTGTAAACATAAAGGGAAGTCTGTGCCTTGTGCAAAACTGAAAATAAAATAAAATAAAATTTGCGCAGGAAGGCGTGTTCTCTAGATGTGCAAATTATATCAATACTTGTGCCCTGCTTAGCCAACCTTCTTGACAAATCCAGTGGCGGGAAACCTGAAAAACGTTCAATTCGATGTATGCAAAAAAAAAAAAAAAAAAGCATATTGATAAATGTGACCCAAAGACTTTAAAGAGATTGTATCACTAAGTACATAGATTTGTGTTTTTTACATGGACAGACCAGCACTGGCGCGGGGATGCTGGTGCTGAAGTCCTTTTTTTTTTGAGCCACTGGCGGTCTATACGTAAGCGCCAGCCTGGCCTGAAGCATTGGAGATGGGCCTCAGTGTGATGACATCCCCTGTCCTCTGTGACACGGCTCCATTACAATCAATAGAGCTGCATCACAGAGGGGAGATCGTCACACTGGGGGCCGGCGGGCCCATCTCCATTGCTTCAGGCCAGGCTGGCGGTCACGTATAGACCGCCAGTGGCTCAAAAAAAGGACTGCAGCACCAGCATCCCCGCGCCAGTGCCGGTCAGTCCATGTGAAAAGACCTATTCGGGGCACTTTCCGCAGAGCTCTCACGATCCGTCCATACATTACCTGTTACCAAAAGTCAAATTCTACTATAGCCCAGAGGTCACAGAGGTCAGGTATACACCGAAATCGTTTAATTAACTACTTAACCTGTTCAGAAAATATAAAGAATTACGTATTAATGGATGAGGTTCCTCTGTAGTAAGTAACATATATAGAGAATAGAGATATAACATATTATTCCATAGCCTGAAACCTTCCAACAGAATTACACAACCAAAGCTCGGTCAACTACTCAAATAATGATACAAGTGATGTCAGCGCAATGTTATCCCGGGAACAAAGAGCCCACTATAGTCCTATCCCCAGTATCTAACCACATAGGCAGCGGACATGGCAGACGACAGGGCTCAATTATGTAATGGAGACGATATCTTCCACATGCATCAGCCGGCAGGATATAGGGATATTCTTATGTATCAGTGCGGCCGGGGTCACGCTGCGTTTATGCAGTCTGTTTAATGGATATGGTTTTAAACGGTTGCTTTTAAATTTCCCAAAAACGTGGTCAACCGCATATTTGTGTACGCTAAAAAAGGGGGGAAAATGCAAATTTCTTTTTTTTGCAATAGAAGTCAACGGAAAAACAGATCCAAATAGATTGCACATTATTGCATCTGTTTTTTTTTTTTATTGAATAAAATGTATATGTGTAATGGACAGCAGTGTGAGCCCGGCCTTACTGACCCTCATCCCCAAGGATTCTGCTATGGCCAAAGCACGCTGCGTCTCAGGATCCCGGCAGCTTTGTACGTCTCCAGTGTTTCAAGTCCTGAATATTCATGCAAATGGGAATTGATCGAGTCTATGAAGGAGTCTTTAAAAAGTGGGCAGACGAAATCTGAGTCTGTATGAAAAAAATAAACTAAGAAAAGATTGTAAAGGATCAAAATCCTAATAATCAATCCTGTTATACTGGGAAACACAAAAAGCTATATAATGTGTATAATATGTATATAGGAGAGACAGCACAGACAACAGCCTGAAACACAATCGTCCCCTTATTAATTACAAACATATAAGTCACGGATGACATTCGGGATTGTGAATAGGCCGCCGTCATATCCAACCTTTGTCGCATTTCAGCTGTCACATCATCCGTCCTGATTATATATAATATACACTATGTGAAAATGTCGCGGTCATAGGTTCCATCCTGTCAGCAATTACATAGCGTTCTGAGAAGCTGCTACAGCAGCGCGCCAAACTTTTACTCAACCTCTGTTTTTTGTCTTTCACCCCATTCGCTCTGGGGCAGATTGATGACCTTTACCCCCCCCCCCCCCCCACGATGGTATAAAAAGGTTTAAAGGCAAAGCCCCTTCTCCCCCCTTATACAGAAGAGGAATAGATATTACAGTAGACACATTAGATTATTAGTTAGAAATTAATACTAATATACAAGCAGCCAATACTATCCCCCCCCCTAATAAATTCTCTCCATCCTGCTTCTGATCAATACTACCACTATACAGAGTGATACTAATTACCATCAGACTGCTGCCAAACAAAAGCTACTATAATGAGACATTCCCAATATTACCACTATACAAAGGATATAAAATACAGCTAGATCCTGACCATGTTACTACCACATAGTGACTGAATAATATACGGTTACCACATAATACCACTACCCCATCACCACTGCATGGTGACTATATAGAATCACCATACTGTAACTAACTGAGAATAATTGAACCAATATTAGCGTCTTACAGCGACTATAAAGTGCTAGATAGCGGCTGATCACTGACTATGCGGACTGTGCAAGTGATTACAGTACAATTACAGGGGGATACAAACAATGGGCGCTACCGCTATTATCACACAGTTCAACAATAACACAATACTCACAAGGCTCAGAAGAGAAGATTTACCCTTTATTCATCCATTCTTTACATCAGGCGTGTGTGATACAGCGTTTGTATTATATGTCAGGGGTCTTATTACTCAGAGCACTGCTCCTCTGTGCCCCTAGGGCTAATGCACATGTCCGTATAAAGAGTGGACCCCCGGAGCTCCTGGCATCATAATTATTCCTGATGCTGGGAGCTCCGGGGTCCACTCTGTGCACGGACGGGTTTGTTCTGTCAGATACTGTTTGAAAAGTCAGCGCTAGTGTACTGACACAGCCGCGCGTCTGTGTCAGTACACTAGCTGTAACCACAAATTGTGCAGCGGTGGGCACAGCTAAATATAAGATGAGGTGCAAGCAACAAGGGACTATAGAGAAGCAGCTATGTCAAAAAGCATTGCGCACTCAAATACACAGACCAAAAATATCAGGATACAATGACAAGGACAGAGGTGGCAGCAGAGAGCACTGTGTCAGACTGGAGAGAATACACCACTTCCTGCAGGACATACAGCAGCTGATAAGTACTGGAATACTGGAGAGAATACACCACTTCCTGCAGGACATACAGCAGCTGATAAGTACGAAAGAATTGAGATTTTTGTTGATAGAAGTAAATTACAAATCTTTGACACTTTCTGGCTGCAGTTGACTTATAAGAATGTTTTTCTCTGTGAATGACTCCTATCATTGCATAGTGTCTCTATAGTTGCTGCTATAACCAGTGTGTTTATTTTCCATTGATCGCTGTACATGATGTGGTTGGTTTTTATCTACTTTCTGCTCTTTATTCTCAGCTGCTTTGATTGATTATATTTATCCTTTGTACATTGTCATGTTAATTCTGTCCTTGTTGGAGACTTCAAAAGTCAATTTTTTTTTTTAAATCCTGATTTTCTTTCTGCGATAGCAAAACAAACAATTGTGTGGACTGATGGCGATTGCACTGGGTTTAAAGGCGTTGTTCACCAAAAACATTTTCTTTCAAATTAACTGGTCCCAGAAAGTGCCAGAGATTTTTAAATTTCCGTCTATTAAAATATCTCAAGTGTTTCCATACTTATCAGCTGCTGTATGTCCTGCAGGAAGTGGTGTATTCTCTCCAGTCTGACACAGTGCTCTCTGCTGCCACCTCTGTCCATGTCAGGAACTGTCCAGAGCAGCAGCAAATCCCCATAGACTTTCTTTTGTAATATGTTCTTAAAAAAACTAATGAAAACCTCTCCTGCTCTGGACAGTTCCTGACATGGACAGAGGTGGCAGCAGAGAGCACTGTGTCAGACTGGAGAGAATACACCACTTCCTGCAGGACATACAGCAGCTGATAAGTATTGGAAGACTAACTGCCACTTTCAGAGGGTGTGAATATGGAACAATGAATGACCAGGAACTCTTTACCGCTGGGATGAATCCTTAGATTTTTTTTCTTCCTAAACAATGCGATGTGATATAATATATAATATTTCCAGCAGATAAAATATACACAGAGCAGCTCGGGAGAACGGACCGACGCTCTACTCCTATATACTCACCTACGTTTGGTTATTGACCAGATATAGGAGAACGTTTCCTTCCTATGAAGAAAAGCCGCGGTTGTTTTATTTTCTTCTTTCCTTACTTTAGAGTAATTGTGTAAGAACTGTGTAAATCCTGCGGCCGGGGGGGGGGATGATTACAGCTTATAGTCGTGTATATTCAGGCCGGCTCCCACACAAGCCGCATATTTAGGCGCTTACTGTCATAGCACTTTATTACATCCCAACAGAAGAACCCCCACAATGCACACTGGGAAATTACTCATTTTACTGCGTCCTTGCGCAAAGTGAGACTGGCTCAGTCGCCCCCGGCAACCAATCAGATTCCACCTTTCATCCCTCACAGACTCTTTGGAAAATGAAAGGTGGAATCTGATTGGTTGCCGGGGGCGACTGAGCCAGTCTCACTTTACACCATGTTTGATAAATCTCTTCCAATAAGTCCAATTCCTGAGCGTGACCTCACGATTTTCCATAGACCGGACGCCACGTGTTTGTCTCTGGTCGGTCAGCGGCTGTCGATAATCTCACTCACCATAACACCTTGTGAGGCGAGTTCCCTCTACACAAAGCCGCTTCTACCTGCCGCCTCCTGTGTATCCGTCATGGCTTCTCTTATTACTATTATTACCGCTTATGCAGCACACGCTTATTAATAGACACAGAGAACGTATTCATTGTAATCCTCGCCGCGCCGGTTATTAAATAAGAACAGGACGACGGAAGAGCTGCTGTCTCTCTCATTTGTTCTGCAATCCCCATGTATCAGACACTGTTAGGATAAACGCTGCAGTCAATACGGATACAAGTTCTATTATCATGTATAGTTTATGTTCTGATATATTATATAAACTTATATTAGCAGTTTCCCAGTTCTAAAACATTTTTTAAGGGCTCAAACTGACTTAACCCCTTAAGGACCGGGCTAATTTCCGTTTTTGCGTTTTCGTTTTTTCCTCCTTGCGTGTATAAGGCCATAGCAGTTGTATTTTTACACCTTCGGACCCACATGAGCCCTTATTTTTTGCGTCACTAATTGTTCTTTGCAATGACAGGCTGAGTTTTTGCATAAAATATGCTGCGAAACCAGAAAAAAAATTATGTGCGCAGTGAAATTGAAAAAACAAAACAGAAACTCAATTCTTTTTCTTTGGGAGGGCTTCGTTTTTACGCTGTGCGTCCTATGGAAAAACTGACATGTTATGTTCCTCAAGTCGGTACGATTAGAACAATATGCAACTTGTATAACTTTTATATTATTGATGGCTCGTAAAAATTTAAAACCTTTTACGAAAAATAAACGTTCCTTTTTGATCGCTTTTTATTACAATTTTTCTGGATTTGATGTGACCAAAAATGCGCAATTTTGCACTTTGGAATTTTTTTGCGCTTACGCTGTTTATCGTGAGGGATCATGAATTAAATAAATTAATATTTCGGGCAATTATGCACGCTGCGATACCAAACATGTTTGTTTATTTTTATTTATAAAAAGGGAAAAGGGGGGTGATTTGGACTTTTATTAGGGGAGGGGGGTCATTTATTAATAAAAACACTTTATTCTTTTTTTACATACAGTAATTAGAAGCCCTCAGGGTGACCCCTATATACACAGCACTGATCCCCCTGGGGGATTTCTATATACACAGCACTGATCTCCCATTGACATCAATGCTGTGTATATAACAGAGCACCGATCCATCAGACCACATACATGGATTGCCGAGCCGGGATCAGCGTCATCCCGACGCTGAGCCCCGGCTGGCTCATTAGAACGGGTCTCCCCTCCGCGATCGCAGCGCGGGGGGGGGGGGGGGTCTAAGATCCCCCACTAGACACCAGGGACAGGGGCCACATACACTATACAATTGCAGCTGACAGCTTTGACAGCTGCATTTGAATAGTTAATACCTGCGGTCCCTGGCTGCACATAGCAACCGGGGACCACGGGCTGCACATAGCTTCATGCCGGGAGCCCTCTCCGCTTCCCCTTCACGGCCGCATGATGGGTATACCCATCATGCGTCGTTAAGGGGTTAAAGGGGAAGACTGCCAATGGGCCAAAAAGTTGTTTCAGGCTGGAGTAATAACTCACATACTCACCTGTCCCTGATGCAGAGCTGCGTCCCACTCCCTGACCCCAGCCGGCTGTCCTCTCAGCTCCCCTCCGGTCACATCATGACCCGGTTGACAGTCAGCCAGTCAGTGACTGGGGCGGGACACAGCTGCAGTTACTGATTGGCTGAGCGGGCTAAATCACACCCACTTTCAACCCAGGTTGGTATGTACCCAAAAGCCAGGAGAAGAGGACACCCGTCGGGGTACAGAAACCGGGTACAGAGGGTCCCTTGCCCATAATGATTCTTTAAAGGGAATGATCACACAGGTAAAACCCTAGTTGCAGATGAAGTGAGGCCAGCCCACATCGTAATCACATGAAAAAGCATTGACATGTCACTTATTTTTTGTGTGGTTCCTGACCTCGCATTGAAGTCAACGGGAGCAGGGATTTCTAAGGTGGCATCATGTGGTCTTTGCAGCCGACATAAACACAGTTTCTCCATGAATACATACCCTATGGGCTCTATTACACGGGTTGGTTATCCACCCAATAAGACCAATTCGGGCAGATATCACCCCATATAATAAAGAAAACGATCAGCCGGGGAGACGATCATCAGCTGACGGTTGGCCTTCAAAACATTGAAAAATCATCGTCCGCTGACTGTGCATCGCTCTGTGTAATAGAAGGTGCACCTTGTTGGCCGATGAAAGTATATAGTAATTAATAAACATATACTTACCTGCCCAAACTTGCCAGTGTCCTCCTGCCTCTTCCTGACTGACCGAAGCTGCGACTGAAGTTTCTACACCCATCTCTAAAGTGACAGGCTGTCACTGGCTGTGGCGCTGTGCTCTCTCGGTCAGAGATTGGTCGAGTTGCCTGTCACTTCAAAGACAGGTGTAGAAGCTTCGGCGGCAGCTCTGGTCAGCTAGGAAGAGGCAGGAGGACCCTAGGGAGCAAGGGCAGGTAAGTATATATTTTAATTATTTACTATATAAAGCAAGGGCTGCATGGACATAATTAACAATACAATAGTCGAGCTGTGTAATAGGCTCTGTAAGCGAGCGCTGATCTAACAGATTGGCACTCGCTTATTTGGAAAATTGGGCCATATAATATGCCCTTAAATTGTAACTGTAATGTAAATGTCACTTTTCAGAAATCAATAAGTATCAATAGTACAAGCGATTTTAGGTAACTCTGTAATAGGTTTTATTAAGCAAAAGAGTTTCCTTCTGTACTCAAAAAGCTGTTTTCCTATCTCCCCCTCACTTCAGAAGAAGCAGGATTTCTGTGTCCATTATGCTCTATAGAGAGAAGAGGGGCCGAGGGGGATGAGTGAGCACGGAGAGGAGAAAAGGCAGCCCTGCACAGCATCCTGCAATCTTCTATTACTAAGATCCCCGATAAGCATGTGCCCAGACAGTCTCCAAACTACACAGCTGCTTCTCTGCTCTTCCTGCTCACTCATCCCACTCGGACCCTCCCCCCTCCATAGGTTTTAATAGACTCAGCCAACCAGTCTTTACTTTGCTTCTCGGCAATAAAGACGGCTTTGCCTGATAATGCACAGATAAGAAGTGAGGCGGGGAGGCTGGGAAACAGCTTTTTGGAGTACAGATAATAAAACCTATTACAGAGTTTCTTAAAACTGCTTGTACTATTGATTTCTGCAAAAATATTTTAGATGACAGATAAACTTTAAATCTTAAAATAAAACAATATTCTATTATTTTTATAATTGGAAAAGGAACAGCAGTCACCATTACTGTCGAGGTGTAAGGCTAGACCCCGAGAGGCAATTATCCTGCCTATGTAACAAAATAATAAAAACACCAATGAAAATATTATATATTTATATTACTAGACTATGTCTGAGGAAAGTTGTAATGTTATTTTAAAGGCATTTTATCTATTCAGGAAGTTTCCAGCTGAATCGACCCCCCCCCCCCCCCCCCTCACTGTGTCAGACGATTCTGTCACTATTGTGTAACTCAGGAGAAGAAGCTGAAGAGGACGAGAGAAGCCGTGAACACCTCTCACAATGGATTGCACAGTCCGGGTTTAATCTCCGTAAATGCTTTAAGTGTAAAACTCAGTGAACCTGCTCGGCTGTTTATAGCACTAAAAGCTCTTGTTAATAATGATATTTTGAAGAGCAAGGCGGCCCTCTTTGTTGTCACCGAGGCTTCAGAAGGGCCGTGATGGGCTCCCTTTCTCCTTGAATAGGAATAATATGACGGCTCCTCATTGAATGCTGATTGCAGATCCTGACGGACATGATTAACCGTTCGTTTCAAAGTTGTGCATCACTCTTCCATCTGTTTCATCATTAGCCATTTCATCCATTAAGGGCAAACACAAGGGCTGCCGAGAATCAATCCACCAGCCTCGAGAGGACGAAGAGGATTTTTTAAGTTACGTAAATGAATTCCTGGCTTAGTCATTTTATTCTCCACATTGTTACCTGGTTTAACAGGATCACATCTCGTGTTTAGGCCAGTGTCACGTAAGTGTATTACAGAGATCTCTGTATTCTGGCCCAACTGCAGGTTTAAAGGAGAAGTCCGGCCATTTTAAAAAATCGGGAGCCGGCAGGGGGGAATGTAATAAAGAGTCCTAACTCACCTATCCCTGTGCCCGCAGCTTGACTGGCTCCAGGACCCCCGCCGGAAGTCATTTTCCCCCCAAGTTGTAACGCCTGTGTAGGCTGATGGACAGCCCACCCACCAATCCGTGACAGAAGTGGCGTCCCGCCCCTACATTATCCGGGTCATGACAATTGCAGCACCGGAGATCCTGGAGCCTGATGATCCAGGGCTGAAGCAGCACGGGGGGAGGTGAGTTAATATTCTGTTACTTTTTTCCGTGCCCTGCCTTTTTTTTAACCCCCCCTCGGAGGACAGACTTCTCCTTTAATGACCCAAACTCAAAGCATCATATAGACATATAATGTCATCACTTATCCAGCCCTAGTGTCAACATTTATAGGCCAGGGGTCGTGAAGTCAAAAATATATAAATATATTGTGGACATGTCACAGGAAAAGTGCTCGAGGGGAGGTACATCTCACCCAGACTACTGCTTATGGGGAGATGGTAAATCTGGAAGAGACCTGTCACTCAGCAGTGATATGCTGCTGAGTTGTTCTTTAAATTTTCCGGGCCGGATTTACTGGAATGGTGGGTAGGTTGGTAGTGGGACCTGCCATTCCCTCCCCCTCGATCCAGTGTGGGTTTTGGGATCAGGTGAGCTCTGATCCCAATCAGCCTGAGAAGGCAAAAGCTCTAGTCAGTCTAAAAAGGGATTGCTCTCAGTCAGGAGTGAACAGCCTGCAGGCTGGGTTTGCTGCGAGCAAAGGATACTGTCGCTGCTGGGGGGCTTACTCAGCGACTCTGCTTACCAAGTGCCAGATAGGTGACCGGTTGTTAGTAAGTGCCCGGACGGGCAGGACCTTTTGTTTTGTTTGTTCTGAAAAGCACGGTATCGCTATTTTCTGTTATGGACTGTTTATGATACAAATAAACACCAAGCTGTTTTTTATAAGTCCAAGTTTTGCTGACTGAACTGTGTCCAAACACACCATCCCCCGGGAAGATCCCTACAATTGGTGCTGCGGAGCGGGCAAAACGGTTGCTAGGGGCAACGGTGTGCATCAACTTGGCTACAGCTGCGTATGTCCTGGGTGAAGGCTGCGGCTTCACTCCAAAAGCAGCCAAGCAACATGGAGGAGATGATGAAGCAGTTAATGCAAGTGAGTTTGCAACAACAACAGGCATTGGCCGCACAACAACAGGCATTGGCCGCACAACAGCAGGCTCAGGCAGCCGCTAAACAGGATCAGGCAGCCGCTAACCTGCGCCATGAACAGACAATGGCTGCACATCAGCAAGCGATGGCTCAACAACAGAAACTTATTGAGCACCTAATCGCAAAGCAGGAGGCGTCTGCAGGTGCTAATCCCCAGTTGGTGGCCGCAGCCGCACCAGAGACCTTGTCTGTGAAAAGAGCCGTGCAGCGAGCGCTGCAAAAGATGACTGCTGATGATGATATTGAGGCCTACTTAACTGTCTTTGAGCGGGTGGCTGAGCGAGAGAAGTTACCCTCCACTGAGTGGGCAGAAGTGATTGCGCCCTATTTAACAGGCGAACCTCAAAAGGCCTATTATGACCTCAGTGAGCAAGAGGTCAAAGACTATCCTCGGCTAAGAGCGGAGATACTTGCCCGACTAGGAGTTACTGCTGCTGTCCGTGCCCGGAGGGTCCGCAACTGGAGCTACCGTCTCGACAAATCAGCGAGGTCCCAGATGTACGACCTGATCCATTTGGCAAGAAAGTGGTTGGAGCCAGACACCTCTACTCCTGCCCAGATCCTAGAGAGGGTCGTGATGGATCGCTACCTCCGTGCCCTTCCTGCTGATCTACAACGCTGGGTGGGACAAGGCGACCCTAGGAGTGCCGACGAACTCGTCAGCCTTGTGGAGAGGTTCCAGGCGACCGAGGACTACCTCCGTGATGTTCCTGCAGCACCGTCACCTCCCCGGAGTGCCAGATCTGTGCCATCATCTGGTAAGAGACTTCCATCTATTGGGGGAGTGTGGAGGGGTGCTGATAGAGGGAAAAGCGCTCAGGAGGTGTCTCAGGGGCAAAAGACTGGTGATGGTCCCCGGTGGCTAAGTGGCCCTAAAAAGGACTCCCTGCCAAGGAGACCAGGCCCTATCCAGTGCTGGAGATGCCATGAGACGGGACATGTGTCTGCCCATTGCCCTCTTACCACTGAGCCCATGGAGTGTGACGCTAGCCGGCGTCAGTCGCTATTTGCGGAGCCGTCATGTGTTGCAGTTCCTGGACTAGAGACTGAACCACAAGTCTGCAACATTACTGTCAATGACTTCCCTGTTAAGGCGTTGCTGGACTCAGGAAGCCTTGTCACCTTGGTGCATGCCAGCCTGGTGGCTGGGGACTTGGTGCCAAAAAGACATATGAGCGTTGTGTGCATACATGGTGATACAAAGGTTTACCCTATAGTACTGGCTAATGTCGGGACTGAACTAGGCGCTGTACAATATGAAGTGGGTGTGGTTAAAAACCTTATGCATAATGTGATATTGGGGCGTGATTTTCCATTGTTCTGGGCTCTATGGGGAAAACAACAATCCCCTGAAAGGAGTGAGGAGACCCCTAAGTCTATTGCATTACCCACGGTAAATGATAAAAATGTACAGGAGGAATATGATGCTTTTCCTTTGCAGGTCCTGGCTGGTGAGGAAGAGTCTCCTCCCACTGAGCAGAATGTTCCAGACTTAGAGGTGTCTAGGGATAATTTTGGTACTGCACAATTACAGGACCCCACTCTCAAAAATGCTAGAGAGCAGGTCACTGTTATGAATGGGGTACCTCAGGAACCAGAAGCTGAGAAAAAATTTCCACATTTTTCTGTGACTAATGATCTCTTCTATAGAGTCACTAAGATTAATGATGAGGTTGTGGAACAGCTTCTGGTGCCTAAGTCGTACCGGCGTCAGGTACTCGACATGGCCCATAATCATGTCCTTGGGGGCCACTTGGGGACAGATAAAACACAGGAGAGAGTCCTCCAGAGGTTTTTTTGGCCTGCGATTTATGCTGACATAAAAAATTACTGCGAGTCGTGCCCCACATGTCAGCTTAGCGCCCCAGTGTCGCATTTCCGCAGTCCTTTGGTTTCGCTCCCCATCATAGAGGTACCTTTTGACCGCATTGCAATGGACTTGGTGGGTCCCATTGTAAAGTCGGCAAGGGGACACCAGTACATTTTGGTGGTCTTAGACTACGCAACCCGCTATCCTGAGGCTGTACCCCTAAGAAACACTGCATCTAAAACAATTGCCCGTGAGTTGTTTTATATGTTTTCCAGGGTGGGGATCCCCAAAGAAATCTTGACCGACCAAGGTACTCCGTTTATGTCAAAGGTGATGCAGGATGTATGCAAACTGTTTAAAATCTCACACCTTCGTACCTCTGTATATCATCCCCAGACAGATGGATTAGTGGAGAGGTTTAATAAAACCCTAAAACATATGTTAAAGAAAGTAGTGGAAAAAGATGGTCGGGATTGGGATCACTTACTACCTTACCTGATGTTTGCTATTAGGGAAGTGCCCCAAGCATCCACAGGGTTCTCTCCCTTCGAGTTGGTCTATGGTCGTCACCCTAGGGGTTTGTTGGATATAGCGAAAGAGACATGGGAAAGTGAGTCCACCCCATACAAGAGTGTTATAGAGCATGTAGCACAAATGCAGGACCGTATAGCCACTGTAATGCCCCTAGTAAGGGAACACCTCCAGAAGGCGCAAGAGAGCCAAAGCAGAATTTACAATCGTTCTGCCAGAATCAGGACATTTAGCCCAGGTGACCGGGTACTCATTCTTGTTCCCACTGTAGAAAGTAAATTCTTAGCAAAGTGGCAGGGTCCCTATGAAATTGTAGAGAAGATCAGTGAGGTCAACTACAAGGTACACCAACCAGGTAGAAGGAAGCCTTTTCAAGTTTATCACATAAACTTGATCAAACCCTGGAAAGACAGGGAATCCTTGGTGGCGACAAACTTTGTTAATCATTTGTCACAACCAATCCCTCCGGTCAAGATTGGTGATACTCTATCAGTGTCACAGAAGCAGGAGACTAAAGAGTTTTTGCAGAAAAATAAAGACAAGTTTTCTGACCTCCCAGGGCGTACGCATCTCATTCACCATCACATTGAAACTGAGCCTAGAAGCAGAGTAAACCTTAAGCCCTATAGGATACCAGAAGCACGGAGGGAGGCGGTGTCAGCCGAGGTAAAACGTATGCTTGACCTAGGAGTCATTGAGGTGTCCCAGAGCGAGTGGTCCAGCCCGATTGTGTTAATCCCAAAGCCCAATGGAACTTGGAGGTTCTGTAATGACTTTAGAAAGTTAAATGAGATCTCCAAGTTCGATGCGTACCCCATGCCCAGGGTGGATGAGTTGATTGAGAGAATGGGTAGTGCCAGGTACATAACCACCCTCGATCTCACCAAGGGCTACTGGCAGATCCCCCTCACTCCTGAGGCTAGAGAGAAGACTGCATTCTCCACCCCTGATGGGCTCTTCCAATACGTAGTGATGCCATTCGGGTTACATGGAGCCCCTGCCACTTTTCAGAGGTTGATGGACTTGATCCTGCGACCACATCGGGATTACTCTGCTGCCTACCTCGATGATGTGGTCATTTTTAGCCCTGATTGGGAAAGTCACCTCTGTAAGGTCCAGGCGGTGTTAGAGGCCATAAGTGGTGCGGGGTTAACCATCAATGCAGAGAAGTGTGCACTAGCCTTAGAGGAGGCCAAATACCTGGGATACATTATTGGGAGGGGGTTAGTGAAACCACAACTAAATAAAATTGAGGCAATACAGAATTGGCCCAAACCCCTCACAAAGAAACAGGTCAGAGCTTTCCTGGGTATTACGGGCTATTACCGTAGGTTTGTGCCAAACTTTGCCACAGTTGCAGCCCCGCTAACTGACCTGACAAAGGGTGCGAAGTCCGCAATGGTGACATGGACTCCAGAGGCCGAGAAGGCTTTTCAAAGCCTTAAATCTGCCTTGTGTCAACAACCTGTGCTAGTTACCCCTGACTTTAGGCAAGAATTTCTGGTCCAGACAGATGCCTCTAATACAGGGTTAGGTGCCGTCCTCTCGCAGGTCGTGAATGGCGAGGAACACCCGGTGATGTACTTGAGTAGAAAGCTATCCCCGGCCGAAAAAAACTACGCCATTGTTGAGCGAGAATGTCTGGCAGTGAAATGGGCCCTAGAGTCCCTAAGGTACTACTTGCTGGGTAGAAAATTCAAGTTAGTTACAGACCATGCCCCCCTAACATGGATGAAGCTGAACAAGGAGAAAAATGCGAGGGTGACTAGATGGTTTCTATCCCTCCAAAACTTTAATTTTACAGTGGAACACAGGCCAGGAAAGTTACAGGCAAATGCTGACGCCCTATCAAGGGTACACTGTCTGTGGGGACAGAATGCTCAGCCCTCCGGTCTGAAAAAGAGGGGGGGGATATGTGGACATGTCACAGGAAAAGTGCTCGAGGGGAGGTACATCTCACCCAGACTACTGCTTATGGGGAGATGGTAAATCTGGAAGAGACCTGTCACTCAGCAGTGATATGCTGCTGAGTTGTTCTTTAAATTTTCCGGGCCGGATTTACTGGAATGGTGGGTAGGTTGGTAGTGGGACCTGCCATTCCCTCCCCCTCGATCCAGTGTGGGTTTTGGGATCAGGTGAGCTCTGATCCCAATCAGCCTGAGAAGGCAAAAGCTCTAGTCAGTCTAAAAAGGGATTGCTCTCAGTCAGGAGTGAACAGCCTGCAGGCTGGGTTTGCTGCGAGCAAAGGATACTGTCGCTGCTGGGGGGCTTACTCAGCGACTCTGCTTACCAAGTGCCAGATAGGTGACCGGTTGTTAGTAAGTGCCCGGACGGGCAGGACCTTTTGTTTTGTTTGTTCTGAAAAGCACGGTATCGCTATTTTCTGTTATGGACTGTTTATGATACAAATAAACACCAAGCTGTTTTTTATAAGTCCAAGTTTTGCTGACTGAACTGTGTCCAAACACACCATCCCCCGGGAAGATCCCTACAATATATATATATATATATATATATATATATATATATATATATATATTAAGAGAACATACTTACCTAGCCCCTGTTCCTTCTATCTTTAGCCAATCACTGGCCAAAAGAGAACACTGCTGTAATTGGCCAAGCAATCGGGTCCTGCACATGGGCCAAGAAATTAGCACGTGTGCTGGCAACGTGTTCATGTGAAACTGGCCTAATTGAAGTTTTTTGTACAATATTGATATGGTCGATGCGATCAGCTAATCAGTGCCCTGCCCCGCTGCAGCGCACTGATTGGCTGCCTGCCGGTAGATGCCAGGAGCCCACAAAGCAAGTGGGAGCTGGGACTTGATACAGTATGTTCCTGGGCCGCGGGGGTTAATGTTGAAAAGGGGTAGGGACTCAGAACCTAATGTGGGGGGCTGTCTAATGGGGGAAATTACTGTGGGGCAGCTACCCAATGGAGGGAAATTACCTAACAATGGGGGCATCCTAAGAAGCTACCCACTTTGGTAATGTACCTAATGGGGGCGAAGTATTAGCTATCTACTGCGAGTAGATGACGCCTACTAGGAAACATAGTTATCTAATAGGGGAAGAACGATCTAACTGCCCCTACCCAATCCACTTACGCTTCCCATACAACCCACTTATCTACCATGGCTACACCAAAAACAAACCAATCACAAATGGGAGGCCGGGGGTCCAATATGACCATGTGGGATCGGTAAAAGTGTACACCAAAAACAAAAGATGTTCTCTCATATGTACATTTTTTATTTTTGGCAAAGTATAATTTTGGTGTCAAAAATTGTGATGCTGCACTAAGCATATATATCGGAATTCACACTTTGGTATTGTGATAATGCAGGGATAGATGGAGCTCTGTTTGGTTGGTTGGTTGTTCATTGACTATAATCAAGTAGACACAGAATACGGGAGGAGCGGAGCTGAAAAAAAAACAAAGTAAAATGGTGATTTTCTAGCACTGGATGGAGCTCATAGTGGTGAGACCTCAGTCCATGGGGCAATAGTGACATATCTTACCAATCTGCCCTTTCTAGGAACCTTCCATGTTGGTTTCCTGTAAACACTGTTTGCTTTAGTTTCCTTTTTGTGCAATAATTAAATTCTTGTCTAACTTATCCTTATTGGCTCGTATATAAAAAAATTTTTTAAAATACAAATACAGTAAAAAAAACAAAACACAATATGCCCCTCTTTACACAGGGTTCAAGTACGAGGAACGCCTACTGTGACATCACTTGAATTAGTAAAAAAAAGGCAATTCTTTGGCAAGCTGTTTTTGACAAATTTCTCCAAGCATGTTTGTTGAGCAGAGCTTGCGGAAACCAATGCAGCCTGACAAACAAATCTGCTTTCTATTATTACATTTTTCTCATTTCCTGATTTAAAGGAGACCAAGGAACAGATTCCAAGTAGAGGAGAAGAACGCTTCCTATTACTCTTCTTACTTATTATTGTTCTGTCTTTGGAATCTATACCCGGTGTTGCCAAACTAAATAAAAAACCTGGGCCACTAAAATGCATAAAAAACATTTTCTAACCAATTTTAATTATACAAACCTAAAACTTAAAACTAGACGGCAATGGCCTAATAAATAGGTCTGTTTGTGTGAATCAAAATATGTCTGAATTTCTTTGTCTAATGGTCTTTAAGTGTCATTTTTCAGAAATAACTATAACAATAACAACAATTACGTATCAATAGTACAAGCAATTTTAAGAAACTCTGTAATATGTTTTATTAAGCAAAAGAGTTTCCTCCTGCACTCAAAAAGCTGTTTTACTACCCCCTCACTTTAGAAGAAGCAGGATTTCTGTGTCCATTATGCTCTATAGAGAGGGGAGGGGCTGGGAGGGATAAGTGAGTACAGAGAGAAAAGTCAGCCCCGTACTGCACATCATCCTGCAATCTTTTCTCATCAAGCTCCCAGACCAGCACTGACCTTTCTGACCTGTGAATCCAGTGTTTTATGTGCCCAGACCGTCTACAAACTGCACAGCTGCTTCCTTGCTCTCCCTGCTCACTCATCCCCCTCAGCCCCTCCGCCCTCCATAGGTTATAATGGACTTAGCAGAACCTGTTTTAACTTCTGCAATGTAGACAACTTTGCCTGATAATGAATCGATAAGAAGGGGAGATGCTGCAAATCAGCTTTTTGAGTACAGAAAGAGGCTTTTTTGCATAATAAAACCTATTACAGAGTTTCTTAAAATGGCTTGTACTATTGATTTCTGCAAAAAAAAAAAATCTAAAATTTTTTTATGGCATTTACACTTTATTAGAGACTTTTAGACACATATGAATATATTTTAATGCTTATTGTCGTCATTGGGTAATGTGTTTCACCTTCATGGTGCTGAATGAATTTCCCAGGTTTCAGGAGCGAAGGTGCCTGTGGTCCTCAGATATTACCATTTAGTTATATATGTACGCTGCAGTACAATGTATAAAAAAGGAATCACAGAATAAAACTAAAATATAACTTTTATTAGATAATGTCTAAAATACCTTGTCTAGGCAAATACACACAAACATATAGAAAAATACCAAAATAATAGTCAGGATATTTACTGACAAAAAGAAAACCAAATTGCCGGGGATGAAAGGTCCACACACCAGAAAAATCAATAAATCTGCACTCGGGAGACCGTGATGTATGTATGTCCCGGTCCGTGTGTGGCCAAGGTAGGGAAGGGATAATTAGTAGGGTGTTATATTGAGGTTAGTGGGACCTATCTACATCCTACAAGTCCGTTCCCTCACTCACCCTGCCCTAGGCAGAGTGATCGCACTGATAGGTGCGGCCCCGCGCAGGAACCTATCCTTAGCTCCTATTCATACCCTGCGATAAAGAGGGGGAGCTAACTGTCTCACTCAAAGAGGCCCGGTCTAACTGTTTGTACTAGTGAGGCACGGGTCCTACACTGGATATATACACAGTTAAAGAATTATAGATTGGTATACAACAATTGTCATGTAAAGAGCCATTAAGTGAGACACGCAAAAAAGAAAAAGCTCAATAGTACATGTCCATACCCCCTAAGGTGCATAGGGATAGCCCAGGGTCATGGATATCAGACCCTGCGCCAGTATGTTATATGGTGCGTGTAGTGGTGTATATAACAGTGTGTCAATAGACACTATGACACAGCCCTCAATACAGTTAAATCTGAAACTGGTTATTATAAATATAGTTACATATAGAGATGTCTCGAAAGATGATGGAAACAATCACCAGGTGCCGATAAGTTGATAATACCTAAAGTAACTATGTGTGCTGCGGTGAACAATTTTAAGCAGCAGATGTCAAAGATATCCAATCAACTACAACGCAGCCCAAAGTATCATACTGCACTTGTTTCAACCAGATCATCAGGGGTTAATGCACTCAGCTCAATTTTTTTAAAACATGGTCACAAAGCAGCCCGCAACATTGTTGTGACTACTCACTACACGGGGGTATGTAGTGTAACCGTTCCTGCGTAGTCGGCACTCGTCCGATATGGACACTACTATGTGTGCCTGTATACACAAGCAACACCAGCAATATAGGCTAAAGAACTTTAAGAGGGACAGATATAACAAAGATGTATACTTATCTGTCCCCCCACAAGAGTGGTCTCAAATGTATAAAAAGCATCAGACAGAACCCTAAAATTAGGGCCTCTAAGTGTAGAGAGGACGAAGGGTCAACTTAGGCGTCTGCTATGTGCAAGTTATCCAGGTCTCCTTCACATTGGACTTTAAGGGCAGAAAGAAGCACAAACCCCAAGTTGTTAGGTTCCTCCATGCATCATACTTATCCCATTTATGTGAGGCTAAGCTTACAGGTTTGGCTATAGCAAATCTTAAATGAATTTTTCAAAGAATGTGGATGCTTCAGTCTTCACTTCTACCACAGAGGAAGAGCACCTAGCCCCGGTCTCCAGCACTCCTCCAGTTCTTCCATCTGTGGTCACCGAGGTCCTTTCTCTGAGGGTAGTGTCCTGGAAGTTTTCCGCAGCAAAGTCTAACCGACCTTGCGGCGGGCACTGGTGAAAACCGGGAACTCAGCCTCCGCTCCTCGGGGAAGAAACGCCAGCACTCCTCGGGGAAGCATCGCCAGCGCTCCTCGGGGAAGCATCGCCAGCGCTCCTCGGGGAAGCAACGCCAGCGCTCCTCGGGGAAGAAACGCCAGCACTCCTCGGGGAAGCATCGCCAGCGCTCCTCAGGGAAGCATCGCCAGCGCTCCTCGGGGAAGCAACGCCAGCGCTCCTCGGGGAAGCAACGCCAGCGCTCCTCGGGGAAGCAACGCCAGCGCTCCTCGGGGAAGCAACGCCAGCACTCCTCGGGGAAGCAACGCCAGCACTCCTCGGGGAAGCAACGCCAGCACTCCTCGGGGAAGCAACGCCAGCACTCCTCGGGGAAGCAACGCCAGCACTCCTCGGGGAAGCAACGCCAGCACTCCTCGGGGAAGCAACGCCAGCACTCCTCGGGGAAGCAACGCCAGCACTCCTCGGGGAAGGAACGCCAGCACTCCTCGGGGAAGGAACGCCAGCACTCCTCGGTGATCCGGGGATCCCCCTCCTCGTGCTTGGACCATCCATCACAGACCTGCTGCGATGCCTGATGACCTGTCAAAACTTATTTTTAAGGACATTGACTCTTTAACAAGGACAACTTTTCTAACACCTCTCAGCACTATTCACGGAGGAGCTTAAACATGTGTAAAACGTGAAATATCTATGGATACATATCCGAGATAATTATTTGTGCAGTCAATCTCTCCCAGTATATGTAATTTCCTTCATTTTCTTTTAGCGGATCAAAAATCCATAGTGGTGAAGCGGCTTTGTGCGCGGCCGTCTCCCATAGCAGACAATGTAAACAATCAATCATTTCCCATCTGTCAGAAAGTCATAGATTGTTTATAAGAATTAACTGACTTGTCTGTCTCTTCTCTCCAAAGTTCCATCGCAGCCGCCGCCTCGGTTATTGATATTCCAGTCTTGCAGCATAAAATAAAGGGGGGAGCCCATCAGAGTGTCACCCAATTACTTATTCATAGGCCGGTGATTTCCTACAACACTGACTGCAGATAACACAACCATGTAGCCGAGTGCCCTGGAGGATTTAAAGTGATTTAAAATAATAAATCTTACAGCTGCATCAAATAAGGGGCTTGAATGTAGCAAGAGGATTTACCGACAAAACCTAATCTGCTCAATCTTCTAAAAAATATAACACAAATAATAAAAACAAAGTTGCACTGTGCATAAGCCCGGCTGTAATACGCTGTCCTGCCCTTCACCCCTTCATCTTCATCTTCCATTCCATTGCCGTGCACAGATGCTACAGTATTTAGCCAGTGTTTCCCTTATTTTCATCCTTTCTGATCTTTTTCTTTGCAGCCCATTTCTAAGCAGATGATATTTATTATAATTTAAAGGGGAAATATCTGTGGGTGAGACAAATCTAACATGCTGAGAAGTGCCTAAAGCGCACGGGGCACAGGGGAGGATGGCAGGTCTCTTATAGTATATACTTATATATATCTCTTACCTTCCTCCTCGGTGCGGTTTCCGTGCTGTTAGCAGTGTTATCTTCGGTCCAAAGCACTGTTAGGAGCACTGCCCTGCTCCCATAGCTCCGAGACGGATTCGTAAGTTTTTTTACCCAGATGAATAGGACTAATTTAACAAAATTTAAGAAACAAATATTCTCAGAATATTTGCAAAAAAATTGCTTAAACAAATTCCCCTGGTACTGACCAGACGCAGGCATTCCCCACTTTGTGCCAACTTTCAGTTGAATACTCAAAACAGACTTTTAAAGAAGTTGCATTTAAAAAATATTCACCTGTCGAATACTGGTTCATAAATAGAACATAGACCAAAAATGGCCGAAAAATCTGAATATTTGCCTAAAAATAGGCACAAAGCCCTTGATAGCTGTCCCCCATTGTGCGGTGCTTCTCAGGACCTCCAGCACTGTCCGCAGCCTTTGTGCGCTGCCTCTTAGGTTGTCCTTCTCTTTCTCTAATCACCTCCTTTGCCACAGGGTCACCCTATTGCTATTCTGTCCCAGCTCATGAACATTTCATATAAAATAGGACAAGATAGCGATAAACAGCAAAGTAAAATGTAACGGTCCAGGTGGGAGTTCTTCTTCTTTTCATACATTGATTTGTTTGCAGGGCTTGATACACACACAGTTAGGGCCAGAAATATTTGGACAGTGACCCAATTTTGGCGAGTTGGGCTCTGCATGCCACTGCATTGGATTTGAAATGAAACCTCTACAACAGAATTCAAGTGCAGATTGTAACTTTTAATTTGAAGGGTTGAACAAACATATCTCATAGAAAATGGAGGAATTGTGCACATTTCTTTACAAACACTCCACATTTTAGGAGCTCAAAAGTAATTGGACAAATAAACATAACCCAAACAAAATATATATTTTCTTCAATATTTTGTTGCGAATCCTTTGGAGGCAATCACTGCCTTAAGTCTGGAACCCATGGACATCACCAAACGCTGGGTTTCCTCCTTCTTAATGCTTTGCCAGGCCTTTACAGCCGCAGCCTTCAGGTCTTGCTTGTTTGTGGGTCTTTCCGTCTTAAGTCTGGATTTGAGCGTGTGAAATGCATGCTCAATTGGGTTAAGATCTGGTGATTGACTTGGCCATGCAGAATGTTCCACTTTTTTGCACTCATGAACTCCTTGGTAGCTTTGGCTGTATGCTTGGGGTCATTGTCCATCTGTACTATGAAGCGCTGTCCGATCAACTTTGCAGCATTTGGCTGAATTTGGGCTGAAAGTATATCCCGGTCCACTTCAGAATTCATCCGGCTACTCTTGTCTGCAGTTATGTCATCAATAAACACAAGTGACCCACTGCCATTGAAAGCCATGCATGCCCATGCCATCACGTTGCCTCCACCATGTGTTACAGAGGATGTGGTGTGCCTTGGATCATGGGCCGTTCCCTTTCTTCTCCAAACTTTTTTCTTCCCATCATTCTGGTACAGGTTGATCTTTGTCTTATCTGTCCATAGAATACTTTTCCAGAACTGAGCTGGCTTCTTGAGGTGTTTTTCGGCCTGTCTATTTTTGGAATTGATGAATGGTTTGCATCTAGATGTGAACCCTTTGTATTTACTTTCATGGAGTCTTCTCTTTACTGTTGACTTAGAGACAGATACACCGACTTCCCTGAGAGTGTTCTGGACTTCAGTTGATGTTGTGAACGGGTTCTTCTTCACCAAAGTATGTGGCGATCATCCACCACTGCTGTCTTCCATGGACGCCCAGGCCTTTTTGAGTTCCCAAGCTCACCAGTCAATTCCTTTTTTCTCAGAATGTACCCGGCTGTTGATTTTGCTCCTCCAAGCATGTCTGCTATCTCTCATGTCCGCTATCTCTCTGATGAATTTTTTCTTTTTTTTCAGCCTCAGGATGTTCTGCTTCACCTCAATTGAGAGTTCCTTTGACGGCATGTTGTCTGGTCACAGCAACAGCTTCCAAATGCAAAACCACACACCTGGAATCAACCCCAGACCTTTTAACTACTTCACTGATTACAGGTTAACGAGGGAGACGCCTTCAGAGTTAATTGCAGCCCTTAGAGTCCATTGTCCAATTACTTTTGGTCCCTTGAAAAAGAGGAGGCTATGCATTACAGAGCTATGATTCCTAAACCCTTTCTCCGATTTGGATGTGGAAACTCTAATATTGCAGCTGGGAGTGTGCACTTTCAGCCCATATTATATATATATAATTGTATTTCTGAACATGTTTTTAAATAACAAAACTTGTGTCAATGTCCAAATATTTCTGGCCCTAACTATATATATATATATATATATATATATATATATATATATATATATATATAGATATGAGACACAAAAGACGACAGGAATGCCACGCTATCTGGCACCGTATCCCGCAGGTTGCTGAAGGTTGGTTTATACGGAACGATATATGAAGCCGCAGATGGGCAACAGTTGGTTTGAGAGACCATTCACTATAATCTGATGAACATTTCGCAGATATCCCTCCTCACCGCCAGCAATGAACATTATGGTAGCCCCCGGCTTCCATTGAGAGCCCTGTGCTATTTTACTGTAAATGTTGCTATGTAGTAGGTTTATTTTTACACCTGCTGCCAGTGACCGCTATTATATATTATGCACAGTCAGCAAAGGACAATAGGCGTTTTACTGTTTATTGTTTATCTTTCGGGATGAATCTATAACCTGCCAATGTGCTGTGCACATGTAGATATATGCAACTGTAGCTGAATAGCAGAACGGTGTCTCATTCTGTGCAGTAAGTGCGGTATGCACGGTTTGTAGTTCCCGGTTGTACAGGACAAGAGTGGGTAGAGTAAAGCACTGTGCTCTACCTCGTGTTAACTTTTTTTTATGGACTAACAATTCATTAACTGGGACGTTGCAAGGATGCAAACGAGTTGCGATCAGTGAGACTGGTGCAGGTTTGCCTACAAGGCATGATAATTCTAGCGGCCAGGCTGCCGGACAATGAACTGGCGTTTTCTAATTTGTCAGCTGATCACAGGGATTTTTACAAGGAACCATCATCGGCCAAAAGAGTGTTTCTAGAAACGTTCGTTAAATTCCGGATTCAGACTTTTTGATTCTAAAAGGGGCCCCATCTCAACTGCCGACTGGCTAAGTGGGGCTGACACGTTACAACCCAGGTCCTCGCTCAGACCAAGAAGCGAACGGGGGACCGGGAACCAAAGCGGAGGACAGCGGACCCCAGCGCTGGAGCAGAGGACAGCGGACCCCAGCGCTGGAGCCATAGCAGAGGACAGCGGACCCCACTGCTGGAGTCAGAGCGGAGGACAGCGGACCCCACTGCTGGAGCCAGAGCGGAGGACAGCGGACCCCAGCGCAGGAGCCAGAGCGGAATTAGCGGACACCAGTGCTGGAGCCGAAGCAGAGGACAGCAGACCCCAGTGCTGAAGCGGAGCACAGCGGTCCCCAGCACTGGAGCCAGAGCAGAGGACAGCAGACCCCACAGCTGGAGCCGGAGTGGAGGACAGCGGACCCCAGAGCTAGAGCCAGAGCGGAGGATAGCGGATCCCAGCACTGGAGCCGGAGAGGAGGATAGCAGACCCCAGGGCTGGAGCCGGGGAGGTAGGTGCATGGTGTTATCTTCAGCTACCTCCTACCTGAACTCTTTTGAAGAAAAAAAAAAAAAAGTCACAGCCTGGACTTCTCCTTTAATGATAATTGGCCCATGTAAGGGCTTTTACAGCTGCAGTAAAGCGTGCCCAAGAGACAAAAACAATCAATCCCAGGTAATGTTTTGTGCTCTTAAAGGGGAGGGGGGCTGCAAAACAGTCCTTTGAGTACAGAAGGAAACTCTTTTTCTTGATAAAACTTATTACAGAGTTTCTTAAAATCACTCGTACTATTGATACTTATTGATTCCTGAAAAGTAAGATTTAAATGATATGCTTTAAGGCTATGTTCACAAAACGGCCATTGTTCGGCACTCAAAAACAACAGCCGTTGTAGTGAGTGTAAAACAATGGCTGTTGTGGCATTGACTATAGTGCAACACTTTTTTTTATGAGAAGAACATCTGTAGTTTTAATTGCAAACAACGGGCATTCTCGTTATAAAAATATGTTGTGTGAACATAGCCCAATAGTAATTTCCCCCCTTTACCGTTCCCTGTGCTGTGGGCTCAGTAACAGATTATTACAGACGTCACCGTTTTATTTTCATTTAAATGAAGAGCGGGTTTAATAAACTGCACGATAACGATCCGATCATCTTCCTATAAATCATTATTTGCCATCAGGGCTGTTTGCAATAATACATGATAATAGCGGGAGCCTACCACAATGTCTCACAGGTAGCAGCTCCTCAGATGGAAATACAGCCGGAGGCCCCTGAATCGCTCTTAATAAAAAGATGGCAGGAGCGTGCGGGAGGTGGAGGGTTTTTAGTTCACAATTTCATCCACTTTGTCTGAATCTCGGCCTTCTCATCAATCTAATTACACGTTCTTCCCGATTCTGAAGAAACGCTTTTTTTCTTTGTCCTGTGTTGTTTTTTCAAATGACAAGAGGGCAAGAAACAAAGGGTGGTTTTTGGCAGTCACCAGTGGACCGGTGTATGGCGGTACGGCGGCTATATATATACACAGCTATATATACGCTTCTGGCTTTAGTCAAAACAATATGAATGAAGCGATTTGGGTAGAAGTGAGTCAGCAGCATCAATACAGACAAGTATAAATTACACTGTCACAGGGTTCAATAAATAACAAGGATGCATTCCGCTTTTAGAAGCACATTGACTCCCTGTGAAGCCCCCGTTCTCTTCTCACACTCGTACACTCAGCGTTGCGACCTTTTACTGAGCAGGTTCCTAATCTACAACTATACAGCGGATTGTGCCGCTGTACAGGAGGAGCGCACATTATCCAGGATGTTTAGTTACCCCGTATGAAGCTAAAGAGGTTGTCCAATTAACCTTTCCCCTATACACAGAATAGGGGAAAAGTAAAAGATTGTGGGGGGGTCTGACCTCTGTACCCCCCCCCCCTCCCCCGCGGCTAACCTTCAGATTGGGCCCCGGCTCCTCTGTTATGAATAGAGTTGCAGGTACGGCACGTGACCCGCAGCTCTATATATTCCTATGGAGATGCTACAGAGAGCAGAGTATGCCGGAAGAGTGCTCTCCCCGGCATGTCCATAGAAATGAATAGAGCTGAGGATCACGCGCTGCACCTTCGGCTTTATTCACAACTGTAGTTTTCTTGGACAACCTCTTTAAAGGGGTTGTCTAATGTTAGGCAATTTTTGATATATTAGTGCTGCTATACAGAAAATACATATGCATCCCTCTCTGTGTTCCCCCGGTGTCCACTTCAACTTTGGAGACAAACTTGTTGTGGGATTGAAAGCCTGCCCAGCCAATCACGGACCGCCTCAGTCTGTGATTGGCTAAGCAGGCTGTCACTCCCAAGACAAGTTTGCCTTGGAAGCGAACACCGGAGAGGCCACAACAGGACACCAGGGCAGCGCAAAGAGAAAGCTTTCTGATTAGAAATAGTTCAAGAGTTCTTTTCCTCTATATACAATAATATTTATATGAGCATAAAATAGAATTTTAAAAAATATGCTATCTAATATCTGCTATACCCATTTTTTTTTACCCAAAACTCTACATGGTACCTGGTTATTCTTTTTGTCCAATATAATGGTAATGGATGGAATTTTTCTTTACATAGGTGGTTGTGGGCCACCAGGGATACTTGTCAGTATTGTCCTCTGGTAGCTACAGGGGACTCCTTCAGATGGGCTACAGGCATTGATTTATATCAGGGATGGGGAACCTTCACCCCTCCAGCTGTTGCAAAACTACAATTCCCATCATGCCTGGACAGTCACAGATAAAGCTCTCCAGACATGATAGGAATTGTAGTTTTGCTACAGCTGAGGGCCAGAGGTTCCCCATCCCTGATTTATATGTATACTCCTCATCCTCTTGTGTAAAAGCCAACATGATCCGTGCAAAATTGTATGTTCAGGACCAACATTTCAAGGCATCCAGTTCATCCAATATTCATGTTCAGTTCAATAAATAGAAAACTTTAAAGTTAAAAAAAAAAATTTAAAATTTTTTTTGCTTTGTGTTGAATAGGGTTCACATTTCTTTACCACTTTACTTCATAAAAAATGGAAAGAGCATTTAGCAATGTATCCAGCCGCCAATGCTATTCTCCAACGCTCGGAATCATCTGACTCGGCTTCCTCTGAATCTCTGACATCAGGGAATCGAAGAACGAATGAAAGAAAGAAAACAGCCGAGATGAAAAGGAAGGAAAACTAAGAGAGAAAGGAATCCTAACACAAGACACCGTCCCTCTCCATAACATGAATATATAAACATAAGCAATGAGCAAAGCCGCTCGGCAAAGCTTCCGCAATTATAATAACGTAATAAAAACACCGGGGAAATGTAAGTAGAATAAAGAATAATAAAAGAAGATTTTTTTTTTTTTTTTTAAGTATTTCAATACTATGACAAGTCAAAAGTTTGTAAATATGAAACCAGGATCAGATTATGGCTATGTTCACGTATATTGTTTTGAGGAGGAAGGTCCTGCGCTGTTAGTCAGCGAATCTTCGGCCAGGAGCACTTATCAATGGAGCAGGAGGGCCGGATGACGCTGTGGAGCAGGGCAGTGCTCCCAACAGAAGATTCACCAACTAAGGGTATGTTCACACTAAGTATATCAGGCGAAAAGTCCACTGCAGAATCCCGCTTGCCTCAGTGTGCCATAGCCTGTCTATGGTAGAGCTTGCGTGCCTCCGCTGCATACAAACATAGAATGCAATGAAGCAACTTATATGGGACAGGAAAGGAGTTAGGCCTTATTCACACGTCCCGTAAATGTGTCCATAACAGCGGATCCGCAAGCACATCTTGTGATGTCCGTAAAAATTACGGATGAGAACACGTTCAACTTTATTACTAGTGCTGTTTTTACTGTTGAGGTTTTGTGACCCAGAAAAACCACTGAATGTGAAAGAGGCCTTAGCCTGGAACAGCATTATTTCTGCCTGGCGTTGGACACAGAAGGAGTGGCACTGCCAAATTTTCAAGTTTATTTTATGGCTGCTCAACTAACTAAAATTAGAGCAATGCCCGGCTCTCAGATTAGAACACGTTTGTGTCTTCAAATGTATCTGAGAATGGAGTATTAGCATGGGGACGGGCGGTTCTGAACAAAGTAAGGGGTCAAATTAGGAAAATATTAGGAATATTGGCAACATATAAATTTAAAAGAAATTGATAGAATCAAGGAACTTAGGATTCAAGAGAGAAATCGCTAGATCGTCCGGGCAGCCCATAGAGGATAGCAGTGGTCTGCGGTCTCCGATTGCACAGAGCAGCAGCAGCAGATCGCTGCTATCATTGTCTTTTGTCTTTCAACATGTTGAAAGACAAACAGCAACGATCAGCTGACATCGGGGATGTAATGTGTAGTGTGAATTTTTCTGAGAGATGGTGTGAGTATTGTGAGACACCATCTACGACCTCGGGAATTCTAAGGGCTCTAATACACGGGACGATTATAGTGGGAAAAATCATTCTATTGTTCAAACTTAAACAATAATCGTTCTGTGCAATTGCAGGCAACGATTGAAAAATCGTTCATATGTCGTTGACCGTTGATTTAGGTCTGAACCTAAAATTATCGTTAATTGTTTGCTGTAATTCCACATTCCTTCGCTCAAGTTCCGTATTTGTTCACTAATCGTTCGGTGTAATTGCACATTGTTCATTGTTTTGCTGGGATCAGATGGAGCGAACGATTTCAGGTCAATGATAAAGAATCTCGTTTTCGATCGTTTATCATTAGTCGTTAAAAATACGTAAAATGTATTAGGACCCTAAGAATGTACGGAAAAACTAAAAACATATAGAAATTTAAAAATAAAATCTCTAAAAAGGATAGAATATTGATTATTTTTTTTAATAAACAGAAGATTCAGGATACACTGACTCAGAATAACGTCCAGGGAGAAGCGAGGTGTTACCTTCCAGAGCGCACCAGCCTCTCCAGCTATCGGCAGTATTCGTGCCTTCAAATCTATGCCACAAAACTGTGATTTAGGGCCGTACAACCCTGACAATATGGGTAACGTGGATAAAATATTTTAGAAGGGCCGGAACATTTGTGTAAATCATGTTGGTGTTGTAAGCTAGGCCCACTTGTTAATAGACCTCCAGAACAATAAATACATTGTCACGAGGTGGGGGTGAAATAAAGAAGGCGAAAAAGTTCTACATGTCACCCTTAAAATATGAAGAGAGACAAACATAAATCGATACCTCAACGTACAAAATTCAATCAGTCTCCTACAATCCATCAGCGTCCAAAAAAACGGAGAGAAGAGGGAAATTAAAAGAGAAACATCCTGGAAATGTGGAAAGGTCACATTAAATAGCAAACTCAATTTTCTGTGAGGTAGGAATAAAATCTAGTGGAAGACGACAAGCTGTCAAGAGCGAGGTTTGATCACAACTCTAAGGGCCCTTAAATATATTACAAGGACAAGAGAAGCTATAAGATGTGAGAAGAGAAGAGACGGGAGAGTTCTCAGACTCAGGTAATTGCTGCAAGTCTCAGAAGTTCAATAGAAGACGGTAAGAAAGAGCTAATAGCCGTCACCTTCTCCTCATCCCGCCTGTTATTTACCGCGTGGTATCATCTGCCCATTATCTGCTGCTTAACCCGTCCACCAGCCCATAGGGTTGCATTGTGCCGAAGCCGCATGCACAGAATCAATTACTCATTTGCATCAGATGACTCATTTATAGTCAGGAGGATCCCGGTTGGAGTTTATATACCGTATTCATAACCCGACGGCTATCGGAACACAGAAGAAGAAGAAAAGACATAAAAAGTAACTGGTGGCAGGAGAACGACATCACTAAAGTCTCAGAAACTTCAAATCTTACTACTAATGCTTAAAGTGATACTGTCCCCCTCCCCCTTCTAGGCATGGAGTTCTCAGCACCTCAAAAATGCAGGTTATTGCTGGTGGACAGTGCCATATGGGCGGGGCTTCAAAGCTGTGGCGCCCCCATATACCCACCTACAGGCTGTAGGCCCTGCCCCATCCGTGACAAAATCAGTGCCTAAGACCCACACCCTCCCCAGTGTTATCAGAATGGGCTGACCTAGAAGCTGAGGTCCTGCCCCTATTGATCCACCCCTCACATAGGTTGGTCCATTCCAAACAGGCCGGCGAGGAGCTTAAACACCTTTTGTGAGGGGAGAGACCACCAAGAAATCCTTTATCTGGTAAGATATAAAATGTCCAGAGTATAAGCTTAAGAAGGTGCTGAGAACTCCGCATATGAAAGGGGGGGGGGGAGGGAAATATTTTGGTTTGCCAAGTTACGATGGGACCGCCGCAGCCTGTGATTGGCCTGTCAGCTGACACAATGCTCAGACACTGCAGCCACCGGGACCAGGAAGCTGCGGGGCACAGAAGAGAAGACTGGAGCTGGGAGGGGTAAGGTATTAGGCGTTTGGGCAATCGTCAGCCATTGGCCGCGCATCACTATTACACGTATGTAATCACTGTGTAATAGTGCCCTACTGTCATTTATTTATTTATTTTGCAGAAAACAATAGTACAAGTGATTTTAAGAAACTCTGTAAGGGTGGGTTCATACTGAGGAATTCTCACGGATAATGTCAGCGGAATTCCACTGTCTGTCCGCGCGCACGGACGCACGTCTTTCCGCCGGCTCCATAGACACCATTTTATGGGCCGGCGTGTTCCGCTATCCACCGAAAGAAGTGACAGGTGACTTCTTTCGGCGCATAGCGTAATACGCCGCCCCATAGAATGGTGTCTATGGAGCCGGCGGGAAGGCGCGGACAGCCAACGGAATTCCTTGAGAATTCCGTACTGTGAACCCACCCTAACAGATTTTATTAAGCAGGAAAAGTATCTTTCTGCACTCAAAAAGCTGATTTCCAGTCCCCCCCACTGAGTCCATTATCCATTATACCCTATGGAGGAGGGAGGGGCCGAGGGGGATGAGTGAGCAGGAAAAGTAGTCCAGCAGCTGTACAGTTTGGAGACTGTCTGGGCTCATAAAATGCAGGATTCACAAGTCAGAAAGGTCAGTGCTTATCTGGGAACTTGGTGAGAGAAGATTGGAGGATGTTGTGCTGTGCAGGGCTGCCTTTTCTCCTCTCGGTGCTCACTCCTCTCCATAGAGCATAATGGACACAGAAATCCTGCTTCTTCTGAAGCTTTTCAGCATAGAAGCAAACTCTTTTGCTTAATAAAACGTATTACAGTGTCTTATAATCACTTGTACTATTGATACTTATTGATTTCTCAAAAATGACATTTACAGATATACTTTAATCTCAGTTAAAAAAGTAAAAATAAAGATTTGTTTAGATGTCAATTTTCAGACAAACTTCTAGTGTAAACGTCAGCGTGAAGTGACATGAAAGGGAGTTTTTGCTACTGTGCACGGTTATTTAGTAGTCGTTCTTCTCCCATAAAGTGAATACTAAGCATCCGCAGCTGATGACTGATTGTGGTCTGTCAATAAAGCCAACAATCAGCGATAACACGGAACCAAGCAAAGCAATAGCCGGGACCCGGCAATGTCATGAAGACAAATGAACGCAGCACTCGGAGATCCCAGCAGTATAACTGCTGAACAAAGGAGAGAACTGCTACCAGATTAATTAGACGGATCAGACAGCCGCAGATCCTGACAGGCAGAAGACAAGTGGAACCATAACACCCAATGGACGCCTCTAATTACTTTCCTTTAGTAAGTATAGTACATTGCTAAAAGGTCTACAGGGCAAAGTGCCATCCACTATGCAGCAGCGCAAGCACCATCACCCCAACAGGCCATCCGTACTATCATCCTGCACAACGAGACAGATTTATCAATCCGTCTGGAAAATAACGGTCTGGTATTTGCCCACAGCAACCAGTCACAGCTCAGTTTTAGTATTATTAAAGGGGTACTCCGGCGAAAATATTTTCCTTTAAATCAGAGTTTTATAGATTTGTAATTTACTTCTATTTAAAAATCTCCCGTCTTCAAGTACTTATCAGCTGTTGTATGTCCTGCAGGAAGTGGTGTGTTCTCTCCAGTCTGACACAGTGCTCTCTGCTGCCACCTCTGTCCATGTCAGGAACTGTCCAGAGCAGGAGAGGTTTTCTATGGGGATTTGCTGCTGGTCTGGACAGTTCCTGACATGGACAGAGGTGGCAGCAGAGAGCACTGTGTCAGACTGGAGAGAACACACCACTTCCTGCAGGACATACAGCAGCTGATAAGTACTGGAAGACTGGATATTTTTTAATAGAAGTAAATTACAAATCTATATAACTTTCTGAAACCAGATTATTTTCGCTGAAGGACCCCTTTAAAGCAAAACTGGATGCAGCAGTAAGAGGTTATTATTCAGTAGCCAAAATACTTTTATTTTACAGAAAACCTTTATTAAAAAAAAAAAAGAATGTTCTGATGCTGACAGAAAGCCTTTCTAATCATACGTTATCCCCGGAGCGGGAGGCAATGCACCATGTTAGTTAGAAGCATAGAGGGAATCAATACAATGTCAATGTAAATCCGGCTCTCCCCTCGGAGTATCTATCTGACATCATGTTTTTAAGCCTTCTACTACTATTGATGGCTATGTTAAAAATAGTCCCTATTCATAGACATCCATTAGGTTTAAGGCCCCTGATGTGGCATAACTTAATTACAACCAATTGGTTCTAAAATTGCTTATCTGGTGATTTAGAAGATTACATGAGTGATTGCGGATCGCCAGTAATTGTGCTCACAGCCATTCCTCATCCGAGCATCGTACAGCCATAAAACCTGTGTCCTTACCATCAATCATCTCTAACAGACGTTCTAAGTGCATTACATCAGAAAGTATACGGGGACAGACGGACTGCGCTTACCTAATGACATGCCTGTCTAAGTCAATTCTTCTGCTCTCCATGAATTAACAAAAGCTGGAACACACTTTTCTTAAAGGGGTACTCCAGTGAAAAAAAAAAAAATTCCTGTCCATGTCAGGAACTGTTCAGAGAAGAGCAAATCCCCATATAAAATCTCTCCTGGGAAGTGTTTTTAGAAAAAAACTGAACAAAAGAACAAGAGGACACAGCGAGAGGTTAGTTGGGGGAAAGATCAGCAGCAATTTGAGAAAATATTACTTGACTGAAAGAGTAGTAGATACTTGGAACAAACCTCCAGCAGATGTGGTAGGTAAATCTACAGTAACAGAATGTAACGTGTAGCTGTCATCTTACTGTCACTTTGCAGAATTCAATAGTACAAGTGAGTATAAGAAACTCTGTAATAGGTTTTATTAAACAAGAGAGTTTCCTCCTGTACTCAAAAAGCTGTTTTCCTATCTCCCACCCACAAACATTATCTGTGTCCATTATTGTCTATAATAGGGGGGTAAGAGATGAGAGGGGTGAGGGAAAATGGAGGAAGAACCAGTGTATAGGAGCCAGCACAGCACAACATTCTGCAATTTTACCTCACCAAGTTCCCAGATAAGCAGTGACCTTTCTGACCTGCGAATCCAGCATTTTATGTGCCCAGACAGTCTCCAAACTGTACAGCTGCTTGTTTCCTCTCCCTGCTCCCTTACCCTCTACCCCCTCCATAGGTTATAATGGGCTCAGCAAACCCGTCTTCACTTTGCTTCTCTATAATGGAGACGACTCTGTCTGATAATGAGCAGATAAGTAGTAAGGGGGGGAAAACTGTTTTTTGAGTACAGAAAGATACTTTTTTGCCTAATAAAACCCATTACAGAGTTTCATAAAATCACTTGTTTTCTCTCTCTCTCTCTCTCTCTCTCTCTCTCTCGAACAATGTCTTATTCAATGCGAACGATTTGCGAACGAGGAACGATAAAAATAGGTCCAGGTCTTATAAAGCGATCAACGATTTCTCGTTCGGTCGTTAATGGTTAACTGCATTTCAACCGAACGATTATCGTTTAGATTCGAACGATTTAACGATAATCTGAATAGGAATAGGGCCCTAATGTAGCAGTTGTCCATAGAGCTTGTGTAGCATGAACATCCCCAGCTGTCCCCTCGGTCGAATCCAGACGGAACACGTATTCTATTAATATAAATTCACTCCTTAAGCTTTTTTCTAAATTAAAATGACTGTTCACGAATGATCACAAAGTAGGAGACGCACAAACTTTAGAGAACATTGTAAGTTTAGCCGCTTTGTCTTCACAAAGTCTCCGGGGCGACAGTTAATTGAGCTTATAAAATTCTAAATACTTAATATAGCAGCGACGCCTGTCAGCAGCTCCCTGATATTGATGTGCCTGAGCACGTAGCATGTGCATCCATGTAGACATGGTAAATATTTATATATTTCTCTACTATGCATAATATTACTGATTTAGCTACATAAACTCATTCTGCATGAGACCTGCTCCACACATCCCTCAGCCCTGCGTCTGATGTCATAAACACTCACATCCCTCGCAGTCTGGGCGCCTAAATTAATGTCACCGAAATGTCAGCTGCTAATTGGGAAAAAAATTAAATCTCAACGACAAATGCGAATTAATACACAATGCAAAGGGGAAGGCTGGCGCGAGATTACAGGGTGGGAACTTTTACCATTTCCCACCTGCCACAGTGGAAGAATGCAATATAATATTTGCAGGCAATCACACTAAACGCTACGCTTCACAGGTCGGCAAATCTATGTGTTTAGCAGCACTGAGAACAAAGGAGCTGAAAGAAAATCCTGGCAGACACAACCAAAGGTCTACTATAGAATAAAGCAGTTTGGTAAATTAAAAGGTTAATGCACTAAGAAGGAATTATGGGTAGAATAAACAGACAATACTGTACCTGACACTCTACCTAAAACTATAAGGGGGTAAGAGGAATCTAACCTGCTGATATGTCCCTATTACACAGGAGACGCTGAGGAGGATGAACCCGACATGGAGATAGAGGAGCGGCTGCACATCACACCTATGGCTGATACGAATGCTGCTAAGCCTATTTTAAAAAACAACTTCAGGATGTTGGAATATGAATTGATCAAGCCATATCGCCCCGTGTACCAACGTGCAGGTCTCCTGGTTCACACGGGTCCCTACGCTAACTCCACATCCTGTCGGTCAGTGACCGCTACCCCCGCAAAGCGTGCACATGCAGGGAAGGGAGGCCATGGAATGGCCCTGCAACCCCCATGTCACAGGACCAGACCCAAAGTGCCCCCCAAAAAAATCTCAGCCAGCACCACCGGCGGGGAAAGCTGCCCCCAAACAACACAGGTATGGATATGGTATTACACTCACCAAAACTGCTGCAGACAGAATGGGAAAACATGGAGGTACTGTCATGTGAGCACAGGTATACGCTCTGCTGACTTAGGTCACATGGGTCTTTTAAAGGGGAGTGCCAGCTGCCCAGAAAGGGGAGAAAAATACAAAATCCGACATAGAGAGAGGAAGATGAAGGTATGTCTCTTATAGCGTGTCTCTTACATTCCTCCTCGGCACCATTCCGGAGCATTTGCTCCATGGGCCGGTGAGACTGTTAGGAGCACTGTCCGCCCCCATCGCGTTATGGGGGGGGGGGGGTAGTGCTCCTAATAGTCTTACCGGACAGTGATCGAACTACTAACTGCACCGGAACGGCACCGAGGAGGAAGGTAAGGGACACATTTTAAGACAGGAAGATACCTTCCTCCTCGGCGTCTCCTGTACAATAGGGACATATCAGCAGGTTAGATTCCTCTCACCTGCTCATAGTTCCCCTTTAACTGTTCACATTAGAAGATTTTAATTTAAAAATGTGATGTATGTAGATTTGTATGTCTTGCATACGTTTTAATGTTCTGCATTTGTCTAAGACAGGGACTCGTGTATACTCTATTAGGGTATGTTCACACTGAGTAAAACAGGCGGAATTCCACGGTGGAAAGTTCCCATGTCACTTCTACGAGCAGGGAGCGGCGGCAGTGGGGGAGCACGTGGTCTTATCCCTGGACCCGGCTGCAGCTCTTTCCCATAACACGGCCGCTAGTCTATCACCAGGGGGTCGGAGCACGGAGAGACGATTGTAAAGTGCAGGTTACTAAATCACTACTCCAAAAACAGCAGATTGTCAGGCCAGTGAGCCAGTGAGGGAAGCCGGGAGAGTCACCTCAGGTGTGTGTGCCGGTCACTGACTACAGGACGGTGTCAGAGAAAAAGCTGCTTCATAATGAGAAAGTCTGCTGGGATTTCACTGTCAGTGGTTCGGGCAGTATCAATCTCCTGACAGATCAGTATCGGGTAGTATCAATCTCCTGACAGATCAGTATTGGGCAGTATCAATCTCCTGACAGATCAGTATCGGGCAGTATCAATCTCCTGACAGATCAGTATTGGGCAGTATCAATCTCCTGACAGATCAGTATCGGGTAGTATTAATCTCCTGACAGATCAGTATCGGGCAGTATCAATCTCCTGACAGATCAGTATCGGCAGTATCAATCTCCTGACAGATCAGTATCGGGCAGTATCAATCTCCTGACAGATCAGTATCGGCAGTATCAATCTCCTGACAGATCAGTATCGGCAGTATCAATCTCCTGACAGATCAGTATCGGGCAGTATCAATCTCCTGACAGATCAGTATCGGGCAGTATCAATCTCCTGACAGATCAGTATCGGGCAGTATCAATCTCCTGACAGATCAGTATCAGATCAGTCCTGAGAATCCATCGCTGTAAACGGTGTTCTCGCTAAAACTTGTTGATCAGAAGTAAAAATGCTAAACAAAGACATTTAAGAGGAACTTAAAGGGGTACTCCAGTGAAAGATTTCTTTCTTTCAAATCAACTGGTGTCAGAAGTAAATTACAAATCTCTTTCTATAAAAAAAAAACCTCACACCTTCCGGTACTTATCAGCTGCTGTATGTCCTACATATCTATTACTATGTCTATGACATACAGCAGCTGTTAAGCACTGGAAGATTTTTTCATAGAAGTAATTTACAAATCTCTGGCACCAGTTGATTTTAAAAGAAAAAAAAAATTCTGCTGGAGTTGCCCTTTAAATGTAAATGTATTTTACCTAACCAGAATACCCCTCTAAAATATGGGTTGAGTACTTCTCACCTGAGAGAACTGTTCTGCTTAGCTTATATACCAAGAATGACAAATGGTGGCAAATTTTGGAGCATATTCTGCAATTGAAAAGTCATGCTAAATTCTGGCCGTACCTACTGTATACGTTATCACTAGGGCATGGATAAAATAGAATCTTTATTGAAATAAAGAAGTTTACAAATTACAAGTTATATTTAAGGGGTTATCCAGACCTTTGGGTGGATAGAGCAACTCAGTTCCATTAAAGTGAATAGGAATACTGCAAAACCCCAGCCGAACTGCAGACAAGAATCATGTTTTTTTTCTGGAAGAAAGTGGCCATGGTTTCTTTTAAACCTGGATAACCTATTTAACCCTTAGATCATGCTAAGTGCTGAAAGGTCAAGGCGGCTGTGCTGAGCCTCAGCATGCATAACCTCCTCCCTCCCCTACCCTACCTGCCATGACTGATTGAGGTGCATGGTTCAGTGCTGGAACACAAGCTCTGTATGTCAATTAAAGGAGTTATCCACCTAAGAGCTAAAAAATTAAATGCTAGCTGGTCTTACTCACTAAATCCCTGAGTATTTTGAGCCGTCTCCCATCTTTCTTGCTGCTGCCATTCCTGAGTTACAAGTTTTTCTAAAAGCCGATCTATATCCAAGATGGCGCTTTCTTTTCTGCACACTGCTGTCTTTCCTATTGCACAGTAAGCGCAGGACTGTTCTTTGCATCCCATCACCCCAGTATGTATTCCATACTAGCTGATGACGTAGCAGAGCTGACGTGTGCATGGTGTAGCTATGTGCTGCTTAGATTAATAATATATAGACGGATAAACAGGAAATTCCTTAAAGATATCAACATATGCAGTACCCCTATAAAAAAAACTGAAATATACTGTTTGACATGCAGAATAAATCACTGAATATCATGCACAAAAAAGTAAAGAAGTTTCACACAATAAATCAATCAGCATATCATTTGTAAAAATTTATATATGTATATATATATATTTATTTATTATTATTATTATTATTCTCCCCCTGTGAGCAGCAGCAGTGTGCTCCTTAGTGTCAGATACACTGCTGCTCTTTCAACTCATCTGACTTTTACCAAATGGGAATGAGTGCAGCTAAAAGGCTAAAGAGCCCGGAGCAGGCAAATCTTCCAATATGTATTTGTTATGTGAATTCGGTCAGAGATTATGATTTTTGTTACCACAGGCCTAGAGGTTATCAGTACAAACAACCAGCGCCCAGCTAGACTTTATACAAATGCAATCTCTCCTCTAGGGAAATATCCACACGTTCCATCATCTCGGTTGGTCCCTTCAATTTCTTACTCCAAAAAATGTGCAAAAAGCCTCTTTACATTAAGCCGTTCCCTTTATTGATCCATTTTTCAAAGTTTTTCCAGCTGCTAAAAGCATTTATCGGCCGCTACGTAAGAAAGAACCAAATGGAAGGACGGACCAAACGAGCGCCAACTCCATGTTTTATAGTTTACACGATTAAAAACAAAAACACTGATTATGAGAAAAAGAAAAAATTAACAAAGAGAATCTGCTCCTTCCAGAGGATCCCGGCTCCGGCTACAATCCGGCATGTAAATGTGGTCATTAGTGTAATAGTGCCGCACACTACAACGCCATAAATTACAGAAAATATGCTAATCTGCTCCACACCATGCGTCTGCTCAGCCCACGGTTACATAATAGGAGGACTCGAAACAAGTCGACTTCATAGAATTAGGGATAGTTCTGCCTGACCAGTCTGTGACCTCATCGCCGCCTTCTATGAACAGGATTAAAAGACCAAAAATAAAGAAAGAACGAGGGGCTTGTGGCTTCACCGCATTCTACGAGTACAGAGACGCCACTGAGATCATGGAAGGAACATTGCATCTACATATGCGGCAATCCTTCCCAGAACTCTGCTAGAATTGTGAAGCCCATTATCCATTCTTTCCTCCAGACCTCCGAGAGTGATCATACGAGGAGAGAGGAATTTCACATTTACTTTCATCAAGTAAATCTGCGGCCCTCGCTCTACGCCGACTATCTGCATGGCGGAAATGGAGCCAAAAGCCCCAGAATTCGCAGCCGAGCTCTGGAACAAAAACACTTTGGAAAGTCTGTCATTTGCATTTGAAAATAACACAAAGTTTTGTATTTTTGCAAGTTTATGTCTCAGCCTCTCAGTCCTATTCACAGATCCGCAAAACTGTCCACAATCACGGATAGAAAATAGGATGTCCAGGAACTGTCCAGAGCAGGAGAGGTTTTCTATGGGGATTTGCTGCTGCTCTGGACAGTCCCTGACATGGACAGAGGTGGCAGCAGAGAGCACTGTGTCAGATTGGAGAGAATACACCACTTCCTGCAGGACATACAGCAGCTGATAAGTACTGGAAGACTAGAGATTTAGAAATAGAAGTAAATTACAAATCTATATCACTTTCTGAAACCAGTTGATTTGAAAGAAACAAAAATAATTGGAATTCCCCTAAAATAAAATAAAAAAAACAGCCTGATGTGACAGCACCATGTTGGAGTACAGGGGTAGCTTAGAAAAGAAACTAGAGGTACGGGGGGGGGGCAGCCCTACTAGCAGCCATCATGGGGTGTGACTGCCCCCTGGACTTTTGGTTCAGCATAAACAGGGATTTTAATCAATAAATTTAAAGATTACAGAATCTTTTCATACAACACTATGGTCCGGAATGATCGATCTGTCTGGGACACAAATGTGTCTGGTTTGTGTTTGAAACAAAAATCAATCACAGCTCTGCGTTCCTCCTCACAATGAGCTGTGACTGGTTACAATGTGTCCGAGACCAGAAAATCTACTTTGCTCCAAAAAATTTTTCCTGTACTGTGGGCAGCACTTTTATATTGACAAGATCCCTAATGGGTGAAGAGTCACTGTCCTGACCGCTCCGAGACCTCCTGATTATAAACTGAAGGAGTCCATATACAGATATGACACAGAACGGTCTTGAAACATTGTATCTAGTTTTAATACAACATTTTATGATCAGGTGTACTGCCTATGCCCCGACCTGCGCCCGGTTACCCTTGCTGTGGAGTGGAGGAATTGGTCTATGTTGGATCCCGTAGTGGAGTACTGGGGAGCGGCTGCGCTCCACATTGCTCATTCACATTCAATCACCGTCACATAAGGAACTCTTATCCCGCTACTGTACAAAGAAAGGGGAAAACTAAAAAATATTCAGGCTACAAATAAAACCCAACAAAGAGCACAAATATTCACTGCTTACATTTGCCTTTTATATTGAGCAGAAAAGCCACAATAGTATCGGTTTATTTAGGTACTGTAATGTTATCATTGCTTTTTGACAGACGTAACACTACTGCAGGACATTACATCAGGGTTTTACAAGTACTGTAACTATTATTGTATTATTCCTGCAAAGATGTTATTTAAAGTGACTCTGTACCCACAATCTGCCCCCCCCCCCAGACCCCTTGTACCTTCGGATAGCTGCTTTTAATCCAAGATCTGTCCTGGGGTCCATTAGGCAGGTGATGCAGTTATTGTCATAAAAAAACTACTTTTAAACTGGCTGCCCTGTGCCCAACGTCCGTGGCCTAGATTGTGTATGCATTAGGCTGGCACACCCTCTCCGTCCCTCCTGCCCGCCCTCCTAATCATTAGGAATGCTCCAGGCGGATTTTCTACTATTCTTCACCTGTGTGAGCACGGCATATGGGCTGAATCGTTAAGGCACCTGTGCAATGTTCAGCATGGAGAAAATGTTCCAGTGGCATTCCTAATGATGAAGAGGGTGGGGGGGAGGGACGGAGGGGTGGTGCAAAGTTAGGGCACAGACACTCTAGGCCACGGCTGTTGGGCACGGGGCTGCCAGTTTCAAAGTAGTTTTTTATGACAATAACTGCATCACCTGCCAAACGGACCCCAAAACAGATCTTGGATTAAAAGCAGCTATCTGAAAGTACAAGTGTTTTTTTTTTTTTTTTGGGGGGGGGGGGGGGGGGGGGAGATTGTGGGTACAGAGTCACTTTAAAAGATGGAAACAGCCTTTTCAACCACACCAAATCTTTACCAGGAGTGAACTTTGCTTTTAAAGGGAATCTATCACTAGGTTTATTCCATCTTATATGAGGGCGGCATAAACTAGTGACAGAAATGCTGAACAGATTGGTGTATTACTTACATCATCCTGCTCAGCCGTTCTCCTAATATGCAGGAGAATAGGATTCTTGCCACACCCCTCCCCCCAGCTGCTGATTGACAGGTGACTGCCCATACACAGCATGGATAGATAACTGCTAATCAGTATCTGGTGGGCGGAGTTCCCAGCTTCTCATGAATATCCAGGACTACTGAGTGCATGCACATACTGGGGAGGTCTACTTATTGTATTACCGTCAATGACAGTAGCGCTATAAATGTGATCGTTCATCTTTACAATTAAAGCATAAGGATTTCTCCTGGTCATGATTACATTCATCGTTCCACTACTTTTTATTATTTTATCCCTGTACCTTTTAATCTCATTTTTAATTTAAATTCAGATACTATATCCTGAGACGACATATCATAGTGTTTGTTTTCCAGATATCTCGTGTTCTCGGCATTGTTTATACACATATCTGATTATGACAACGACTGTTCTGTGCTCTTTTACGTCTGACCTGTCGGTGGGCAGTGGTATCTATCACTGTAGCTGGTATTTAAGCTTCTGTGAAATTTGTACTATGGACGTGATGAAGTACACGGTGCGCTGGGACGAAAAGCATAGTCCGTGTCCTGTGACGAAGTATAAATCCGCTGAGCTGTGGTCGCTCTGTATGTACACTGTCTGCTCCGACATAGGCACCCACAGTATTCACCTATCTGCCTGAATACCTTGGATACAGCCTATTCCTGGCACAGTGTGAGGGTCCATGTTCTGCCTTGTTATTATGCACCTGTATGTCCTTCACACGACAGACACAAATTATCAACAAATGGAACAAAATCAGACTGATTACGAAAGGATATGAGAAACTTTAATTCACCACTTCCTGCAGGAAGTGGTGTATTCTCTCCAGTCGGACACAGTGCTCTCTGCTGCCACCTCTGTCCATGTCAGGAACTGTCCAGAGCAGTAGTAAATTCCCATAGAAAACCTCTCCTGCTCTCCAAAGTGGAAAAAACACCCCACTCCCTGCAGGACATACAGCAGCTGATAAGTACTGGAAGACTCGAGATTTTTAAATAGAAGTAAATTACAAATCTCTGGCTCTTTCTGGCACCAGTTTTTTTGGTGACCGACCCCTTTAGGTACTGGAATATCTGGACTAGGGATAGTCCGAACCTGCCGAGGTTCAGGTTCGTATGAACCCGAACGCTCGGCAGCAGATTCCCGCTGTCTGCCCACTCCGTGGAGCAGACAGCAGGAGGACCGCCTGGAAAACTGGGATACAGCCTATGGCTATGGCTGTATCCCAGTTTTCCAGGCGGTCCTCCCTCTGTATCCACCCTCTCCACGGGGCGGACAGACAGCGGGAATCATTACCGAGGGTTAGGGTTCGTACGAACCCGAACCGAACTCGGTTCGGACCATCCCTAATCTGAACTGTTACAGTAAATGGACAGTGTATATATGAGAAATGCACAAATACAAAATTGCATCCTCCCAGCTTTCCCAGGAAAATGTCCAATTGTCTTCTCCTCCTTGTGAGGTTACTGAGGAGTGTTGGTAATGCTGAGGTTACAGGGTGTTGGTACTGCTGAGGTTACAGAGTGTGGGTACTGCTGAGGTTACAGAGTGTTGGTACTGCTGAGGTTACAGAGTGTTGTCACTGCTGAGGTTACAGGGTGTTGGTACTGCTGAGGTTACTGAGGAGTGTTGGTACTGCTGAGGTTACAGAGTGTGGGTACTGCTGAGGTTACTGAGGAGTGTGGGTACTGCTGAGGTTACAGAGTGTTGGTACTGCTGAGGTTACTGAGGAGTGTTGGTACTGCTGAGGTTACTGAGGAGTGTTGGTACTGCTGAGGTTACTGAGGAGTGTTGGTACTGCTGAGGTTACAGAGTGTTGGCACTGCTGAGGTTACTGAGGAGTGTTGGTACTGCTGAGGTTACAGAGTGTGGGTACTGCTGAGGTTACTGAGGAGTGTTGGTACTGCTGAGGTTACTGAGGAGTGTTGGTACTGCTGAGGTTACTGAGGAGTGTGGGTACTGCTGAGGTTACTGAGGAGTGTGGGTACTGCTGAGGTTACAGAGTGTTGGTACTGCTGAGGTTACAGAGTGTTGGTACTGCTGAGGTTACTGAGGAGTGTGGGTACTGCTGAGGTTACTGAGGAGTGTGGGTACTGCTGAGGTTACAGAGTGTGGGTACTGCTGAGGTTACAGAGTGTTGGTACTGCTGAGGTTACAGAGTGTTGGTACTGCTGAGGTTACAGAGTGTGGGTACTGCTGAGGTTACTGAGGAGTGTTGGTACTGCTGAGGTTACTGAGGAGTGTGGGTACTGCTGAGGTTACTGAGGAGTGTGGGTACTGCTGAGGTTACAGAGTGTGGGTACTGCTGAGGTTACAGAGTGTTGGTACTGCTGAGGTTACAGAGTGTTGGTACTGCTGAGGTTACAGAGTGTGGGTACTGCTGAGGTTACTGAGGAGTGTTGGTACTGCTGAGGTTACTGAGGAGTGTGGGTACTGCTGAGGTTACTGAGGAGTGTGGGTACTGCTGAGGTTACAGAGTGTTGGTACTGCTGAGGTTACAGAGTGTTGGTACTGCTGAGGTTACAGAGTGTGGGTACTGCTGAGGTTACTGAGGAGTGTTGGTACTGCTGAGGTTACTGAGGAGTGTTGGTACTGCTGAGGTTACAGAGTGTTGGTACTGCTGAGGTTACAGAGTGTTGGTACTGCTGAGGTTACAGAGTGTGGGTACTGCTGAGGTTACTGAGGAGTGTGGGTACTGCTGAGGTTACAGAGTGTGGGTACTGCTGAGGTTACAGAGTGTTGGTACTGCTGAGGTTACAGAGTGTTGGTACTGCTGAGGTTACTGAGGAGTGTTGGTACTGCTGAGGTTACAGAGTGTTGGTACTGCTGAGGTTACAGAGTGTTGGTACTGCTGATGTTACAGAGTGTGGGTACTGCTGAGGTTACAGAGTGTTGGTACTGCTGAGGTTACAGAGTGTTGGTACTGCTGAGGTTACTGAGTGTTGGTACTGCTGAGGTTACTGAGGAGTGTTGGTACTGCTGAGGTTACAGAGTGTTGGTACTGCTGAGGTTACAGAGTGTGGGTACTGCTGAGGTTACAGAGTGTGGGTACTGCTGAGGTTACAGAGTGTTGGTACTGCTGAGGTTACTGAGTGTGGGTACTGCTGAGGTTACAGAGTGTTGGTACTGCTGAGGTTACAGAGTGTTGGTACTGCTGAGGTTACAGAGTGTTGGTACTGCTGAGGTTACAGAGTGTTGGTACTGCTGAGGTTACAGAGTGTTGGTACTGCTGAGGTTACAGAGTGTTGGTACTGCTGAGGTTACTGAGTGTGGGTACTGCTGAGGTTACTGAGGAGTGTTGGTACTGCTGAGGTTACAGAGTGTTGGTACTGCTGAGGTTACTGAGGAGTGTTGGTACTGCTGAGGTTACTGAGTGTGGGTACTGCTGAGGTTACAGAGTGTTGGTACTGCTGAGGTTACAGAGTGTTGGTACTGCTGAGGTTACTGAGGAGTGTTGGTACTGCTGAGGTTACAGAGTGTTGGCACTGCTGAGGTTACTGAGGAGTGTTGGTACTGCTGAGGTTACAGAGTGTGGGTACTGCTGAGGTTACTGAGGAGTGTTGGTACTGCTGAGGTTACAGAGTGTTGTCACTGCTGAGGTTACTGAGTGTTGTCACTGCTGAGGTTACAGAGTGTTGGTACTGCTGAGGTTACAGAGTGTGGGTACTGCTGAGGTTACAGAGGAGTGTTGGTACTGCTGAGGTTACAGAGTGTGGGTACTGCTGAGGTTACTGAGGAGTGTTGGTACTGCTGAGGTTACAGAGTGTTGGTACTGCTGAGGTTACAGAGTGTGGGTACTGCTGAGGTTACTGAGGAGTGTTGGTACTGCTGAGGTTACAGAGTGTTGGTACTGCTGAGGTTACTGAGGAGTGTTGGTACTGCTGAGGTTACAGAGTGTTGGTACTGCTGAGGTTACAGAGTGTTGGTACTGCTGAGGTTACAGAGTGTTGGTACTGCTGATGTTACAGAGTGTTGGTACTGCTGATGTTACAGAGTGTTGGTACTGCTGAGGTTACTGAGGAGTGTTGGTACTGCTGAGGTTACAGAGTGTGGGTACTGCTGAGGTTACAGAGTGTGGGTACTGCTGAGGTTACTGAGGAGTGTTGGTACTGCTGATGTTACAGAGTGTTGGTACTGCTGAGGTTACAGAGTGTTGGTACTGCTGAGGTTACAGAGTGTTGGTACTGCTGAGGTTACAGAGTGTGGGTACTGCTGAGGTTACAGAGTGTGGGTACTGCTGAGGTTACAGAGTGTTGGTACTGCTGAGGTTACTGAGTTATAAAGTCGCCAACCCCATTAATAATGGAAGTCAATGGAAAACTGGTTCAAAACGGATGCACACAAATTCATTTTTTCATCCATTTTTTTTGCATAAAACAGATTTAAAAAACGCAGTGCGCGCCCAGCTTTACTGTTTTCGGCTCAGTTCACACTGGCATTTTACCCTCCACTACAATTTTGTTTTTCATTTCCGCTTTGATAACAGAGAAATTGAACTTACCGCATCCGTCATACTCCCCATTCATTTCAATGGGTTTTTATTGTGCTCTGTCAGTGTTCTCTTTTTTATATACGCACAATTTTTTTATCCAAGTTTTCATCACTTTTTTTCTTTTCATTGAGCGTGCACAGAAGAAATGAGAAACCAGGAAGAAAAATACACAGGTACTGTATGCAAACGGACGCCGACTGATGGACAAAAGTCAATATTTTAAAGCCAAAATGCAAACGGACCATTTAAAAAAAAAATAAAAAAAATAAACTATTTTGCAATTCGTTTGTGCTTCTCGCCCAATCAGTATGGAAGGATTCCGCTGGTGTGTAGCCGGTCTTAGTCAGGATTTCTCTGCAGGTCATTCATGCGCAGTGTAACTACTTGTAGAGAGGTTCAGTCTCATTAAATATTATGTGCAATGAGGAGAAGATCTTTCCAGGAATTAGAAAAGCAAAACCCGTCGGAGCACTGCTGTGGGATTATTGTTGGGGGGAGGATGGTCTGTAAATGTAACCAGATTCTGCCTCATTGCTGATGGTTCTTCATGATAAATATACAATACTATAATTGCACAATTCCCAGATAACACCCTCTGAGCACCGGCGACTTCTATATTCCGTATCACAAGGACCATAAAGCATCATCATGTGAAGCATCAATGTCTCCGCAGGCAGTAGTTAGAGTCCTCCCTGTCACAGCACAGTCCTCATACACGATTGTTCTGGCATCCATACATTACTGTAGGAAGGAAATCAGCACAGATGGATCTATGCAAGTTGTGGAATAACATAATGTAATTGCTTGTTTAAACTGCCAAAACTATTGTTTTACTGGACATTTCTACCCGAAAGGGGGAGTCCACCAATGTTTTTCTTTCAAATCAACTGGTTTCTGAACGTTCTAAAGATTTGTAATTTACTTCCATTAAAAAATCTTCAGTCTTTCAGTACTTATCAGCTGCTGTATGTGCTGCAGGAAGTGGTGTATTCTCTCCAGTCTGACTCAGTGCTCTCTGCTGCCACCTCTGTCCATGTCAGGAACTGTCCAGAGCAGGAGAGGTTTTCTATGGGGATTTGCTGCTTCTCTGGACAGTTCCTGACATGGACAGAGGTGGCAGCAGAGAGCAATGTGTTAGAGCGGAGAGAATACACCACATCCTGAAGGACATACAGCAGCTGATAAGTACTGGAAGACTTGAGAGAATACACCACTTCCTGCAGCTTTGGCTGTAAAGATATGATATAATATGAATTGTAGTTTTCCTACAGCTGAAGAGACAAAGGTTCTTCATCCCTGATTTAGAGAAATATCTTTTCAAAGTGGAATGGTAACAACCAGCTGTCATTGTATTCATAAAGTTCTAGGAGGAATGACAGAGGTATTGTATTTTGGGGAATATCTAAGGCCGGGTTCACACAGCGTTTTTGCAACCCATTTATTTCCATCTGTTTTATGCAAAAAACAGATTATTATTATTATTTATTTATAAAGCGCCCTTAGTTCCAGAGCGCTATACAATAGATAGGCAACAGGCAGGAACAATACAAGATCAGAAAACATTACATGAAGGCAAAAGACAGACTGGTACATGGGGGAAGAGGACCCTACCTGCGAGGGCTCACAATCTATGGGATGCATTTGTGTGCATCCATTTTCATCCACTGACTTCCATTATAAAAAATTTATCCAAAACAGGATCAATATGCATCCCTTTTTTTAGAGTACACAAAAAAGGTAAGTATAGGAGAAGGTTTGGTAGGTAAGGATAGTGACATAGGAGAAGGGTTGGTAGGTAAGGGTAGTGACATAGGAGAAGGGTTGGTAGGTAAGGACAGTGACATAGGAGAAGGGTTGGTAGGTAAGGTGACATAGGAGAAGGGTTGGTAGGTAAGGATAGTGATATAGGAGAAGGGTTGGTAGGTAAGGATAGTGACATAGGAGAAGGGTTGGTAGGTAAGGATAGTGACATAGGAGAAGGGTTGGTAGGTAAGGTGACATAGGAGAAGGGTTGGTAGGTAAGGATAGTGATATAGGAGAAGGGTTGGTAGGTAAGGATAGTGACATAGGAGAAGGATTGGTAGGTAAGGATAGTGACATAGGAGAAGGGTTGATAGGTAAGGATAGTGACATAGGAGAAGGTTTGGTAGGTAAGGGTAGTGATATAGGAGAAGGGTTGGTAGGTAAGGGTAGTGATATAGGAGAAGGGTTGGTAGGTAAGGGTAGTGATATAGGAGAAGGGTTGGTAGGTAAGGTGACATAGGAGAAGGGTTGGTAGGTAAGGATAGTGATATAAGAGAAGGGTTGGTAGGTAAGGATAGTGACATAGGAGAAGGTCTGGTAGGTAAGGATAGTGATATAGGAGAAGGGTTGGTAGGTAAGGATAGTGACATAGGAGAAGGTTTGGTAGGTAAGGATAGTGACATAGGAGAAGGATTGGTAGGTAAGGATAGTGATATAGGAGAAGGGTTGGTAGGTAAGGATAGTGACATAGGAGAAGGGTTGGTAGGTAGGGATAGTGACATAGGAGAAGATTGGTAGGTAAGGATAGTGACATAGGAGAAGGTTTGGTAGGTAAGGATAGTGACATAGGAGAAGGGTTGGTAGGTAAGGATAGTGACATAGGAGAAGGGTTGGTAGGTAAGGATAGTGACATAGGAGAAGGGTTGGTAGGTAAGGATAGTGACATAGGAGAAGGGTTGGTAGGTAAGGATAGTGACATAGGAGAAGGTTTGGTAGGTAAGGATAGTGACATAGGAGAAGGTTTGGTAGGTAAGGATAGTGACATAGGAGAAGGATTGGTAGGTAAGGATAGTGACATAGGAGAAGGATTGGTAGGTAAGGATAGTGACATAGGAGAAGGGTTGGTAGGTAGGGATAGTGACATAGGAGAAGGATTGGTAGGTAAGGATAGTGACATAGGAGAAGGGTTGGTGGGTAAGGATAGTGACATAGGAGGAGGGTTGGTAGGTAAGAATAGTGATATAGGAGAAGGAAACCTTTATATATGTTACAGAACTAAATAAGGGTCGGGAGGGAAATGTTATTACTAAGAAACAAAACTCAAGAAGAAGAGGAGACAGTGAGAGGTAACTGGGGGAAAGATCAGAAGCAACATGAGAAAATAATACTTTACTGAAAGAGTAGTAGATGCTTGGAGTAAACTTCCAGCAGATGTGGTTGGTAAATCTACAATAACAGAATGTAACCTGCCTGGTATATACATATATCTATCCTGAGAGAATAAGAAGGGAAATATTAATAGGGCGACTAGATGGACCCAGGGGTCTTTATCTGCTGACAATGTTCTCTGTTTTTAAAATCTTGGATAAAACCAATAAAAATGTCATGGCATTTTTATTTTTTGCAAAAATTCCAGCAGCCAGATGTTAGCTAGAAGTCAATGGCCTTACACACGTGATGTTTTTTTGGGGGTGGCATTTTTCTCTCCTTTCTGGCGTTTTTAAGGGTCTCTGTGGCAGTTTTTCCAAAACGCAGCATGCTGAGGGGAAAGTGTGTGTTTAATTGTTTAATTTGTCTCAAAAATGCCATTGTCGTGCGTATAGGATTTTTTTCTAGTGTTTTTGTCTTTTGTGGTCCAGCAGCGAGGTCATGTGATGGCAGAGGAATATAAAGTTCACAAAAACGTCTAAACCACAAAAAAAGATCATTCACACATAAAATTAAAACCACCAGAAAAACTCAAGCTTTATTTTGGAGGCCTGAAGAAGGCCACACAGAAAGGATGTATGATGGCACTCTGATAGGTGCTTTCCTAATACTTGTACAACTTTTTGTTTGTAAAATGTATAATTCCCAATAAGAAGACACATTATAAAATTACATAAAAGTAAAAACAATTAAGGACAGCGACTATATCCTTGTTATACGTGGTAGAAGCAGATCCCGCGCTTCCTCGGCTGAATACGCCGGGTCATACTTTAGCATCAATAAATTCTGATTTTGCTTCTTTCGGGGTCGTGTCCGTTCATCTCAGCGTAATTGCCAAAGCAAACTGATGCGGTGTATGGAGTGAAGTACAAAGCGCGGCCTCGGACTAGTAACACACGCCATAATAGCTGCATTTAATCTTCCCAATGAAGTTTAATTAACACCTAATTAAGACAAAGCGCTGCGATAGGGGGAGGGGGGTACACGGGGCGCATCCAAGCAGATGTCTGTGAAAATATCAGTTTAAAGCTAAAGCCATAAAGGACTTCAGGACATTGTTCCTATTATACAACATTAAAGGTTACTCGGCTTCTGCACACTCCCTGATGAATGATTACTTAGTTGCTGCGGTCAGAATACAGTCAGGACGCTGTGCAGTGCCGTATGTGGCTGCAGGGGAACAGCATCACATCTCACCCTCCCGCCAGCATCAGGCCTGGTCTCATTATGGAGCAAAAATGCCGCTTATTCATATTCATTGTGTTTCCTCTTCTAACTGGTAGGGAGGGGAAAGTGCCAGCCGGAAAAGAAAAAATCCAAAGCTGGACTGTTCTTGTTAAAGTGACCCACAATCTGACCCCTCCAAACCACTTGTACCTTCGGATAGCTGCTTTTAATCCAAGATCTCTCCTGGGGTCCGTTCGGCAGGTGATGCAGTTATTGTCCTAAAAAACAACTTTTAAACTTGCAGCCCTGTGTCAAATTGGCGTGGTCTAGAGTATCTGTGCCCTAGGCCTGCACCGCCCCTACATCCCTCCTCCCCGCCCTGTTCATCATTAGGAATGCCGCAGGCAGATATTCTCCTATTTATCACCTGTGTGAGCACGGTAAATGCGCTGGATCGTTAAAGAACAACTCCTGTGGGACCTTCAAAAAGAAAAAAAACCACACACACACACACACACACACACACACACACACACACCATACTCACCCTGGCTGTATCTACAACATTGTAGCTTCTTTCTAATACTGGGAGGCTTATTCAGAGGTCAGGTTGCTGATTAACTCACTGTGATTATCCCTCCCTACAATGTTGCAGATACAGCCAGGTCAGGGACTTGTTTACATCAGCCATCTCCTATTGGTAAACCCTCCCTGGTTTTTCGGTTTGGTTTCAGCCATCAATGGAGAATATTGATCCAAAATGAATGTAAAATGAGAGACACCTCCAATCGCTCGCAGACTCTTATACAACTTACATTTGAACAAACCCCTTAACATCTGGAATCTAATTTTTCCTGTTGTAAAATTCCCAGAAAAAGATATTAGTCATTGTTTTATCAGTCCAAAGAAAACCAGCAATTATCAATGTGCACTCAGCGCCTTTTATTACACCCGCCTACGCTGAAGTGATGCAAAGTAAGGCTATCTTCACACAACATACTTTTTATCAAAAGAATGGCCGTTGTTTTTAATTTACACAACAGACATTCTTTTCATAATAAAATGATTTGCATTAAAGTCAATGCAAACTATGGCCCTTGTCCACACAATGAATTGAACGGCTGTTGTTAGCTACGGCTGTCAAAACTATGGTCATGTCAATTATTTCCTGTTGTTTTTCATAGACTTCAAGGCAACTTACATTCAAAACAATTGTATTGTTTCTGTGGGATGAGAAATAAGATCTCCATAAATCCCCATCCCCTGCACCCCACATCCTAGAGTCTGACGTCTGAAGCGTTTATAATCGAGTCCTGCAGTCTGGTGAACGTTGTCACTACGCAAGTTCTACTATTCATCCATTTGTGCCAATTCTAATCCAGACCACAACATACAGAACAATAATGTAGCAAAGCCCAAACTCCAGAGCCCAGAGCCCAGAGCCCAAACTCCAGAGCCCAAACTCCAGAGCCCAAACTCCAGAGCCCAAAGCCCAGAGCCCAGCCGCTGTACACACACCCGGACCCTGGAGCCGGCATAGCAGAGCATGACTGTCGCTTTCTAGGACAGTGGTCATTGTTCACCATCCGAGGGGAATGGGAGCACATTGTTCCCGTTGATACAGATTCATTACGCTACGTAGAGTCGTGAAGAGAGGTAATAAAGATCTCGGGAGACTTACTCTCTGCTCAGCGGCAACACTGCTGGAATTCTGCCACAAGCGATTGTGCCAGGCAGCGTCTCTCCTCGCACACTGACTAAATGCCTCATACAGTTTCCTTTCACACCTTCACGGATCACAGAAGCACTCGCCTTCATGTCACATACAAACAGGTGCAAAGCAGTAGAGAGTCTTGTATCTGGTGTAATAAGCCTCCCAGCATTCAGAGCCTGGGGTCTCCTCCTGCAGGTAGCCAGGGAAGGCCGCCAGCCCATCTCTCTCCTGACAGTCACATCGTTTTATGGAGGTATTAAAGCCACAGTCCGTGACAATCAGTGAAAACTGCTGACCTCAGCGCAACTTAAAGGGAACCTGTTTGTGACATGAAAGCACTTACATGGTCTCTTTAAAACAGCAAAAAAAAGCAGTCTTGACCTGTGATTACCACTTATACTCCATAGTGCAATAAACAGCGTGATATGAGCCAATAATATACAATTACTGTCAGGAATCCGGCTACAAGAGAAGCTCGACACGAAAGGCTTGGAAACAAGTAAACACTCAAATGTCAGGAAAGTAGAAAATTTTTTTTTTTTTTTTTTTTATTGTACTCAGCCCAAAATCTACTGCAGGTCTATGGTACAATTCTTTTACTTAACCGTCAAGAGATTACGGCCCTCCTTACTCTGGATAAACGGATGTATTCTGCTGACAGGTGGGGAGGGAAACTGCACGGAATTTAGCATTTTATTAGAAATTTAGATTTTCAAAGAGAAGTCTGGTGTCGGCCTTTTTTTTCCAAAAGAGGCGGGGAGGAGGTGGCTGAACATATTAACATGCACCTCCCCCCCTCTGTGGTTCCCAAGGTGGCCGCCGACTACCTGGGCCTGACCCATCACAACCCAGGTCCCCGCTCAGACCAGCCGGGGGACCAGGAACCGGAGTGGAGGACAGCGCTGGAGCTGGGGAGGTAGGTGCAGGGTGTTATGTTCAGCCACCTCTTCCAAGACTCTAAAAAAAAAAAAAAAAAAAAAAAAAAAAAAGCCGACGCTGGACTTCTCGTTTCAGCAGCTCACACATACCAGAAATCCGCTGTGAGTTCTGCAAAGAAATGGATTTTTCATTTTGCTGCAAGTATGCAAACCCCAGCCCTCCACCCCCCCAACCCGCCTCGCCCCGGTGAATACTTACCGGTCCACGCTCCGGCTGCTTCTGTGGCTCCTGGCTACAGCAAATAAGTGGGTGTGGCTGGACAGTGCATTGATTGGCTGAACGGGACGTCAGGAAGCTGGGAGCCACAGAAGCAGCCAGAGCGCAGACTGGTAAGTAGTCACCGGGTCAAGGCCGGTTAGGGGGGACGGGGTTTACATACTCGCAGCAGAATGAAAAATCCCCCGACAGTATGTAAACCCATACTGGCCCAGAACCGGGAATCACAGCGGATTAGTCTGCGAATTTACGGCATGAAATCTGCTGCGGTTCTGGTGCGAGTGACCCCACCCTGACAGCTAAATCCCAGCAGCAGGACCTGTTGCAGAACTCTGCATTCAATGATAGCCGAAATTGGCAGAATCATCTAACGCATTTCCAATGTGAACAGGGGGATCTTAGTCCTAGACACATTTAGAAAGCAGAGGTAAAAATGAATAATACATGCACGAACCATCCTAAAAACCTGCTGATAAATGACGGCTATTCGCCATCCACATCCCACTGAACACAGACCTGTTAGGTACAGAATAGTAGAGATACAAAGACGACCTTCTCTGGTATCACATACCACGTATTTACTTCTCGGCACGCCTGAACGCTTTTGCTTGGTTTGCGTTTCAACTATTACAGATTTCTACTTAATGGTCAAAATCCAATTTAAATGCAAACCTTAAAGGGAATGTTCAGAATAGAAGGCATGGCGGCTTCAGTTTAATTACTGCTCTCAGCAAGGGATTAGATAATCACATGAAGCACCTTCATATGTTTATATGGTCCCTCAAATTGCCTGGCCGTGGAGATTAGTCACTTCTTATCAATTAGCGGCTATGCGCTTTCATGACAACATTGGAATTTAGAAGCTGCATTCTCAAGGATCACTGCAAGAAAATGGATCACCCCTTCAAGAAAATACATTTAAACATTGAACAGCGCTAAAGCTTCTTAAAGAAGAACAAACCTGCTAATATGTCCCTATTGCACAGGAGGCACCGAGGATGAGGGTATGTCTCTTATAGCGTGTATCATTTTGTGTGTCTCTTACAGCCTGTCTCTTATAGCCTGTCTCTTACAGCCTGTCTCTTACAGCCTGTCTCTTACAGCCTGTCTCTTACTCTCATCTTTGGGTCTGTTCCCGTCCACTTAGTCGTTTAGTTCACAGTCCCGTGAGACCGTTAGAAGCACTGCCCCCCCCTACAGTCGATCAGGCCCTGCCCAGCCCGGCCCTTTTCAATCATAATGAATGGAGCAGGCCGGATCAGCGATATGGGGGGGGGGGTCAGTACTCCTAATGGTCTCACCGGACCATGGACCATGCCACCCCCTCCACCCCCCTAGGTGCTGATAGACGACTGACTACCTACATACAGTATAGATAGACAACTGCTGGTAAAAGGCCAGTGGGCAGAGGGATCTAGTGCTCATGAATATAGAGGACTACTAAGCACAGGCACATAATGGAGAGGACTAGTGTGCAGTGCTCAAAGTCCTCCTTTTTCAGGAGAATATCACCAAATAAGCTGCTCAGAACAGTAAGTAAGTTTAGCTGTTCAGCTTCTCTGTAGTTTATGCCAACATAAAGCTACTAACAGTGTCTCTTTAGATAGGGTATATTATCCTAAATGATGTAATACATAAAGAGAGTGGCAAATAATAAGCTGTATAATGTGTACTGAACGTATGCTGTTTAGGTGTGAGATATGTCGGGCATAATCTGAATCCCATGCTTGTCAATTCCGCATAGATTGTTGCTGCAGAATTACGTATCACGCCGGTCATTTCTGATATCTGCATTGATGAGCCCCACTTACTGACAATGGGGGCTAATCCTCGTGCGAGTCTAAGGGGGCATTCACACGTCCGCACTACAGTGCCGCTGCGATTTAAAGAGTTTCCCCCGCTGCCAGCATGATATTGCGGGGGAACAAATCAGTAACATTTCTTCCCCATCCGTAACGTCCGCAAATTTGCGGATATGTGAATGCCCCCTTATGCACGGACGCAGCAAACCTGCAGCAGAACTCCGAGGCCCGGCCTGCTCCCATTGCTGCCCGGGAGACTGTAATCCAATGTGTGAAGATGCCGGAACTATTGTGTAAGTACACTCCTTGTGCTTTCCGTCACGGCTCTGCAGCATCTAGGAACTGTTTCCCGTCCATCAGAAGGAAAGAAGTGGAATCATATCAGTAGTTCCCTCGAGCGCTTTTTCTCCAGCTTCCTCAGACATCAAGAAATGATGCGATTACACTTAATCAGGGATCGGGGGAAGGAACGAGCGGAGAATTTCTTGTTTCTGCCCATTTTTATCTTCTTCTAGATACAAAAGGAGAAGATCTGCGGCTTTGAGGGAAAACAGTTAACCCGTTTTTATTACAACTGTAATAAATTGAGTCCGGGGTTCTGTGTTAAATCTTTACGACGAATGAGGAGAGGGGAGAAGAGCCGCGTCTCATCGTACGGTACTGTGCCAGGAGTCGCTGCTATCGATCCCCTTTAGCAAAGCTTTATTGGCAGTCGCTGGTAGACAATTAAGTAATAGTGGTCTGTGCTGTAAAAGAGATAAATGCAAAATCCCTCTAAGAGAGCCAAAAAAGCGGGGGATTAATTACTAGCACTTTTTTGAGTCTGCCGGGTCAGTTACACTGCAGGCGTCCCACACACGCACAGGCCGCTGGAAACACATAAACCCGCACATCTGCAAAGACGGCTGCAGCTCGCCATGAGGAGAATACAGTATATCAGAGTGACAGAACATTCTGATTTAAAGGCATCTGCTTTTTGGCGCATGTTTCAAGGAAAGTTTCCCTTAAAGGAGCTAAGAAATTACAAAAAAAAAAAAAATGCTGATGGTGGCCAGCCTCCTGCAGCTCCTCCAGCTGTGATGTCATGTACCCCGCTAATCAGTTTCCTGGTCAGCCAATCAGCGACTGGGCCAGGACACACCACTGCAATCAGCGACTGGGCCAGGACACACCGCTGCAATCAGCGACTGGGCCAGGACACACCGCTGCAATCAGTGACTGGGCCAGGACACACCGCTGCAATCAGTGACTGGGCCAGGACACACCGCTGCAATCAGTGACTGGGCCAGGACACACCGCTGCAATCAGTGACTGGGCCAGGACACACCGCTGCAATCAGTGACTGGGCCAGGACACACCGCTGCAATCAGTGACTGGGCCAGGACACACCGCTGCAATCAGTGACTGGGCCAGGACACACCGCTGCAATCAGTGACTGGGCCAGGACACACCGCTGCAATCAGTGACTGGGCCAGGACACACCGCTGCAATCAGTGACTGGGCCAGGACACACCGCTGCAATCAGTGACTGGGCCAGGACACACCGCTGCAATCAGTGACTGGGCCAGGACACACCGCTGCAATCAGTGACTGGGCCAGGACACACCGCTGCAATCAGTGACTGGGCCAGGACACACCGCTGCAACCAGTGACTGGGTGGGTAATTGATCAGCAGGGCAGTGATGTTGCAGCTGGATCCGCTTGTGGCCATCAGCGAGACCCAGGAGCGGCTTAATGAAGGCAAGGGAATGGGAAACTTCGGAAACTTCCGGCGCCTTTCTCATTCTCAAGAAGCTCTCCCGGCAGCTGCAACAAAAAGAGGCACAATGGGCACTGCTAAGTAAGAAAAATTGGGTGCCTCTTAACACATATAAACCAGACCAATATATAGAAGAGAAGACAAAAGCATATGTGCTAGAAATGGATGCGCTCCACAAGTATTATATCAGAGTACTATAAATCTTTATTACATACAAAAAAACACGCCACAAAGAAGGTTAAAAACACGACCACAAAGGTCAAATATGAATACTGGTGACCCCCACAATCATTGGGGTAACATCCTAGTACAGGGAAAGAGATAATAATATTGTACAGAAAATAGGATGGAGTACTACATAGTAAGACCAATGTATCACAAATAATAAAAAATGCATTAAGGTCTGTAAATAGCATCTGATAAATAAGCAAAGAATTGCAAAGAGTAGCACAACATATACCATCCAAAGAGTTCTACACAATCCCGGTACACCGGCACCTAAACCCACGCGTTCCGTTACGTCCCCGAGCCTCACCGATGAGACAGTCAGCAGCTCAGGAGAGGTTCGGCGATCTCCGTCTCCGGCGCAGGTAGTCTACGTCCCACTGCCTGCACCGCAAATGATACTGGAGGCTCATTAATGCTGGAAACGGGCCCCAGGTGAGTTAAATGTGTTTTTTTTTTTTTTTTAGTGGTCGTTCCACACGGTGGGAATGCAGCCATTTTTGAGCCCCCCACCGTATCAGGCGACCTTACCCGGCGTATAAGACACCAGATTTTTTGGGGTTAAAAAGTCATCTTATACGCCAGAAAATATGGTATTTGCATTGTATGTATGAGGGAGAGGCTGCCCCTCCTTGACTATGCACTCCTCCCATGTACCCTAGGTTGATGGTAAATAGAGCAATATAAATAAAGCAGAATATAGACAGATCCTAGCTCCCCTGAGTAAGGCCTAAGGGTCCTTATACACTAGATAAGCGCTCATTTTGTGGTGTCTTTACACAGTACAACAAAGCAAGCCCCTGGCTGCTGGAACAATCCTTGTATCGTTCATGCAGCCATGGAAACTGACAGCACAAAGATGTATATAGGATATGTATAAATCCATGCTGTCAGTTTCCAGATCACAAGTAGTGTATACTTACCACTCTGCTTGTGATCCGCTAGCCATTGGCTGTATCTCCAGACCCTGCCCCCTCCAACTGTCAATCATTAGGGAGGAGACGGTGGCCTGAGCAGCAGCCGGAGGACTGGAGAGCAGCGTGACTGGTAAGTATGCACTGCTAGTGATCTGGGAACTGACAGCACAGATATATAAATACATATCCTATATACATATATACATATCTGTTCTGTAAGTTTCCCCTTATGATTATCGGCCACACATAAACCTGTTTACACAGGCCATCATGATACAATTTGAAGCATACTCTAAAAACACAATCAGTCGAAGATCAGGCGTTACTTTGCTCCTAGGCCGATCGCTGTCACTTCTAAATGGCCGATTATTGGCCGCAGGAGAGGTTCTAGCAATCATGGAAAAATTCCTCAAGGCCCAAGAGAGGTAAGTACGTATAGCTATAGAATCCCATCCAATATAAGGCCTCCTTACTGTGGTGACAATTGTTACCTGTATAGTGACTGCAGCAGTAAGCAGGTCAGAGTCAGCATGACGTTTGCAGAATGCTGCTGTAGTTTTTTTTTTTTTTTATTAATGTTTTTTACTGTTTTGTCACTTAAAGTAATTAAATAGAATTATATGGGTTATAAATTAACCCTCAAATGGCCATCAAGCATAATTTAATGGTGTTTTCTGTGCATATGAATCAGAACTTAATGGGTTAAACAACGACCAACTAATGCACAGTTAAACAATCGCTGGGGCAGCAATTCAACTCGCTCAGAAGACAAAGATTTCCCATCACGGTGGGAGAATTATGTTCATTTCCTGCTGCAGTAGCACTAAAGCTCTCTATGACGGAGGATCATGCATGTCTGTGCTGACGAGATGCAGAACGAGGAGAAGAACCAGAACTAATTGGGGAGAACTCGGCGGCAGCGTATTGCAGACATGGACTTATTACTGGAGACTTTATCATCTCCGTAGTTCAAGGACAGCAAAACCATCAACTGCGATAGGGTGAGGGCCACTTCCATTGTTATCCATGTCCTCTCAGATGAAGCTGGAAATTACAATGGAGCTCAATAGCTACCCTTCCCTTCCCATGCCCGGCCATTCTCAAAGACTGCAAACCAATTTAGGCCATTGAGAAGATTGTGTTACTTATAACTCAGTAACTTTTTCTTTTTTTGGCTTATAGTTTCCCAAGTGTAACCTGACTACAAAGATTTTATTTGTTCGGTTAACCCCTTTAGCGCTCATCAGCTATACCAATCTGTTTTTATTCGACCGGGGGTCAAAGGATTAGACCAACAGCCATTCTGCACATGTACGCTTTATCAAAGCCGCAGTTTGATCATCATTATCGGCTGTTAAAGGGGTCCGTCACTTTATAGTAAAATAGTTCAGTGTACAGTATTAGTAAGTGTACTACCCCTATATACTGACAGCAGCTCCCTGTGTAGTCACCAAATATACAGACAGCAGCTCCCTGTGTAATCACCATATATACTGACAGCGGCTCCCTGTACTCACTGTATACACTTACAGCAGTTCCCTTTGTACTCACTGTATATACTGACAAAAGCTCCCTGTGTACTCACTGTATATGCGATGCCCTGGCCCCTGGGAGCCACTTCCGCAGCGCTGGTGTTATGAGCGGGCAATGACCGGGGCAGCTGCAGGGGTTATACTTGTCACGGTATAGGCCTGAGGGCGGCACAGCTGTAGGGCCGGTCTGTGGAATCTGCGGGTGATGATGGGCATGCGATTCTTCGCTGCACCTAGTCAGGGCACCAGTTAGTGGACACCAATGCCAGGGTTCAGTAACAGCGGTTTTATTATAGATGAGGTAACTAGTAGCAACAGTTCTGTCCGGATGCAACCGGGTATATAGCAGGCTTTGACAAATAAAGCAGGAGTGGTGCTGCATAGGCTGTGAGAATACGTGCCGGATGATGGGAGTAGGAATATGAGAGGAATAGCGGTGCTGGGTAGTTTACTGGAGAAGAATACTTGCTGTGAATCCTTGCAGCGATGATGAGAGATAACGGAATGACACCCAGATGAGAGAGAAGACTCCGGACACTTGAGCAGGAAGATACAGCCGAAGACTTGAACACAGCAGAGCACTCGATCCACACTTCTAGTGGTGAAGTGGGAGCTGCGACATGTCCAACTCCTCTGAGGTAGGAGAGAGAAAACACACCCTCCCTGCTTGGAAGCAGGGGGAAGACTAACTTGTTAGGAGGAAGTGGGAGGTCACATGGTTGCTCCTGGCCAGAGCTAGTCGGCCATTGGAGGAACCATGGTTACAGGGCACTGGCACGGTCACGTGATCAACAGCCTTGCATACCACTGTACACTGTAATAATACACAGGAATACATGAGAATACACATGAGAATGCACATTACCAGAGAATACTAGGGGAAAACCAGCAGCAGTTGCAGTGCAAACACTTACCAGAACAGGCATTGACACAGCATTAGAAATGGCCATAATAGGAGTAGTAGTTCTGAGACACTGCATATATAATGACAGCCGCTCCCTGTGTGCCTCAGAGCTAAAATCGGACTCCCCTCCTCCAGGCTGTGCTGTCCTGCTCTGTGGTGATTCTGTCCATAAGATGGCTGACATGGAGGAGCATGTGACCATGCCCCGCCCCCTAGTGTCCTCAATAGGCATATACAGGCTCAGTGGTAGACACTGGGGGTTCGGGCAAGGTCACATGCTCTTCCATGTCAGGCATCTTATGGACAGAACCACCACAAGACAGGACAGCACAACCTGGAGGAGGGAGCTGCTGTCAGTATATATAGTGAGTACACAGGGAGCCGCTGTCAGCATATACAGTGAGTACAAAGGGAGCTGCTGTCAGTACACAGGGAGCCGCTGTCAGCATATACAGTGAGTACACAGGGAGCTGCTGTCAGTATATACAGTGAGTACAGGAAGCTGCTGTCAGTATATACAGTGAGTACAGGGAGCTGCTGTCAGTATATACAGTGAGTACACAGGGAGCTGCTGTCAGTATATACAGTGAGTACAGGAAGCTGCTGTCAGTATATACAGTGAGTACAGGGAGCTGCTGTCAGTATATACAGTGAGTACACAGGGAGCCGCTGTCAGTATATACAGTGAGTACAGGGAGCTGCTGTCAGTATATACAGTAAGTACACAGGGAGCTGCTGTCAGTATATACAGTAAGTACACAGGGAGCTGCTGTCAGTATATACAGTGAGTACAGGGAGCTACTGTCACTATATACAGTGAGTACACAGGGAGCTGCTGTCACTATATACAGTGAGTACAGGGAGCTGCTGTCACTATATACAGTGAGTACACAGGGAGCTGCTGTCAGTATATACAGTGAGTACACAGGGAGCTGCTGTCAGTATATACAGTGAGTACACAGGAGACTGCTGTCAGTATATACAGTAAGTACAGGGAGCCGCTGTCAGTATATACAGTGAGTACACAGGGAGCTGCTGTCAGTATATACAGTGAGTACAGGGAGCTGCTGTCAGTATATACAGTAAGTACAGGGAGCCGCTGTCAGTATATAAAGTGAGTACAGGGAACCGCTGTCAGTATATACAGTGAGTACAGGGAGCTGCTGTCAGTATATACAGTGAGTACAGGGAGCTGCTGTCAGTATATAAAGTGAGTACACAGGGGGCTGCTGTCAGTATATACAGTGAGTACACAGGGAGCCGCTGTCAGTATATACAGTGAGTACACAGGGAGCTGCTGTCAGTATATACAGTGAGTACACAGGGAGCTGCTGTCAGCATATACAGTGAGTACAGGGAGCCGCTGTCAGTATATACAGTGAGTACACTTACTAATACTGTACACTGAACTATTTTACTATAAGATGGCCAACTTCTTCAACAATGTATTTAATGGCAGAAAGAAGGATACAGAGACTGTTCAGGCGTTGCGGCCACTTGATTAGTCGTACCCGACGGTGTATCAGTCCGTGCAGAAGGGTCTTTAGATGACACAAATACTCCTCCGCCACCACCATACATTCAGACCGGCTATATGGGCTCTTCCCTGTAATCCTGGTGACTTTGATACGAAGTCTTCTATTTTTGAGGAGTTCGGCTTATAATGACTCTCGGAATGATTCCCAAGGTTCCTCCTAATGACTTTGATGTTTTCTGCGGCCTATCCGTGGATCAGTGTGAGAATCCCTTATAGTCACAGAAATATCTGCCGCGTGTATATGGAGGGGGTAATACCGCCCACTGGTTTCCCGGGATCTGACTCCGTAATGATGTAGTAAGCGGCATCCATCATATCCTGGTGACACAACGCTTTCTCTCTGGTCTCTAATGATTCTCATCATCATCATCGGTGTGAAGGTAAAACTTTACATTAAGATTCCACCTTCTTAGGATGACAAATCCTCAGCAGATACTGAGAAAGATAATACAAAGCGAAGCAACGCGGGAGACTGAACGCCGCCAGAGAATGCACACGTCATTAAAAGTGGTTCTCTTCCATCTAAACTTTGCTATATGTCGCCGGATTACAGATGATTGTGATTGCGCGCACACACACACACACACGCGCACACACACACACACACACACACACACACACACTCTAGACCATGCCAATTTGACACAGGGCTGCAAGTTTAAGTTCACACACACCGTATCGCAGCGTATTTTATGCTGCAGATCCGCAGCAGATTTGATCTGAATAACTGAACACAGCATCAAATCTGCTGCGACTCCTGTGTGTGTGAATGCACCCGGCCATGATTATTACGTGTGATCCTGTGTGTGAATGTACAACGGCCGTGATTATTACATGTGATCCTGTGTGTGTGAATGTACAACGGCCGTGATTATTACATGTGATCCTGTGTGTGTGAATGTACAACGGCCGTGATTATTACGAAAATATATGTTACCTCCCTGTCTATGGGATCCCGGCCGGAGCGTATACACATGGTATAAACTCCATCCGGGATCCCTAGCTGCGCCGCAAACAACTGACATGTCAGTTTTCTGCAGCCACTATTCTTTGAATAGCGGCCACATAAAAACCCTGTCAGTGCACACTGTGGAGTGAGCGGCTTTGGCACGAATGCGCCCGCATCAGTGGCGCTAAAGATCATCTAGCGGGTACTGCAGTATCGGCCAGGATGATCTTTTCTGAGACCGGTCGTTCCGTGACCCGGCCAGGTCAAGGAACGTCCGGTCTCTTACAGTGTGTGAACATAGCCTTAGGGTGCATTCACATGTACAGGATCCGCAGCAGAAAATCCGCTGCAATACGGTGTGTGTGAAGCTACCCTTAAAGTTGTTTTTTAGGACAATAACTGCATCACCTGCCGAACGGACCCCTGGCAGCTATCTGATGGAACAAGTGGTTTGGGGGGGTCAGATTGTGGGTACAGAGTCAATTAAAAAACGCCTTAATTGCTGAGTTTTATTACATATAGATAGAAAACAGTTAATAAAAAAATTATCAAATGTGTCCGATCTACACAAATATGATACAAATAAAAACCTGTGATCATGGCGCAAAAAATAACGTCCACTACAGACCCGTAGGTGAAAAAGTAAAATTCTGTGCAAATTTCCGCAATGTGAATGGAGCCTTACCCAGCGTAAGGACATTTCCTATATAATGCTGCCCTGCTGGATAAGATAATAAGCATGTTGTGCTCACCTCTCTGCACTTCCCCGGTGCCCCCGCTAACTGCAGCCACCGCTACCTCAGAGATGAACTGGGCAGACTGAGCGGAGCTGTGACCCGCTGATCTGTACTGCCCCCTGTATGGACAATCTATACTGACCATATGTCCTGTTCTGCTCCTATAGACAATACACAGGCGTACAGTATATACTGTTCTCGCTATATACAGTCTTTCTTATATGTTGTTTATTTATATGTTTGGGAAAAATAAACAGAATCCGAAAAGTTAATCAAGGGTGAATATTATTTTTGAATTGTAAAAGAAAATGGAAGAAAATGCCCAGTTGCCATGACAACTGATTATAATGTTCTCCATTTCAATAAAAAGTAAAATGTGTGTGGTCCTATAGGGGAACGAACGCTGAAATATCATTTTGCAACCAGTAAGTTAATTGGTTTTGTTTCAGCTTACATAAAGGAGAAGTCCGGCAAATTTGTTATTAAAGTATTGTATTGCCCCCCCAAAAATTATACAAATCCCCAATATACACTTATTACAGGAAATGCTTATAAAGTGCTTTCTTCCCTGCACTCACTACTGCATCAAGGCTTCACTTCCTGGATAACATGGTGATGTCACTTCCTGGATAACATGGTGATGTCACTTCCTGGATAACATGGTGATGTCACTTCCTGGATAACATGGTGATGTCACTTCCTGGATAACATGGTGATGTCACTTCCTGGATAACATGGTGATGTCACTTCCTGGATAACAACCTCTCAAGCAGCCACAGCCCACACAGCTCTGGGAGTCGGGTCGTGACATCACCATGTTACCCAGGAAGTGACATCACCATGTTACCCAGGAAGTGACATCACCATGTTACCCAGGAAGTGACATCACCATGTTACCCAGGAAGTGAAGCCTTGATACAGTAGTAAGTGCAGGGAAAAAAAATCACTTTATAAGCATTTCCTGTAATAAGTGTATATTGGTGATTTGTATAACTTTTGGGGGGCAATACAATACTTTAATAAAAATTTTCGGTGAACTTCTCCTTTTAATCTTAATGGCAGTGGCGCAGTGAAGCCAATCTTGGAATTGCCGCTCAGTTTTTAATTGCTTGGCGCTGGTCTTTTCCGGAAAAAAACGCCGTTAGACACACTATAAGAGACATACTATAAGAGACACACTATAAGAGACACACTATAAGGGACACACTATAAGAGACACACTATAAGAGACACACTATAAGAGACACACTATAAGAGACACACTATAAGAGACATAGCTTCCTCCTCAGCGTCTCCTGTGCAATAGGGACATAGCAGCAGGTTAGATTCTTCTAATCTGCTGATAGTTCCCCTTTAAATTTTACGCTCTGGTGTATTTGGGGGGCAACACTCTAAGGAAGAATAGCAAGGACTTCCCATCCAAGCCACTGCAATGGCGACACATTAGTTCTTCGGGAGTGTGGGCCTCTGTGTAGCAAACACATTTCAGACTTCCGTCTTTCATTTTTGTATATAAAAATGGGAGTTTGCTCTCTATCAGCAACCAATCAGATTCTAGCTCTTGAAGAGCACAATTATGATGACATACATGATATACAAATATATAATAAAACTTTAGATTTCAAACTTAAACGGGTAGTTCAGCAAAAAAAAAAAAAAAAAAAAAAAAAAAAATATATATATATATTATATATATATATATATATATATATATCTTTCAAATCAACTGGTGCCAGAGACTGCAGGAAGTGATATATTCTCTCCAGTGTGACACAGTGCTCTCTGTTGCCACCTCTGTCCATGTCAGGAACTTTCCAGAGCAGGAGAGGTTTTCTATGGGGATTTGCTGCTGCTCTGGACAGTCCCTGACATGGACAGAGGTGGCAGCAGAGAGCACTGTGTCAGACTGGAGAGAATACACCACTTCCTGCAGGACATACAGCAGCTGATAAGTACTGGAGGACTGGAGATTTTTTTAATAGAAGTAAATTACAAATGACTGACACTTTCTGGCACCAGTTGATTTGAAAAAACTTTTTTTTTACTGAGCTAACCCTTTAATGATAACAAACAGGAGTTGTGCAATCGCCGTGAATAGACCTATGAGATGATTTTCTGCCTACGCAGATCACTGACAGGTGTAACAAACAAAAAGTGACAGAATAACTTCTGCCTGATGTCTTTATGTGTTGAAGTGTCTTCTAATGACTTATTCCTATAACAATGGAGTGAAACACAAAAAAACCATTGTCATAGTGCACCGTGTACCATAGTATCAAGTATATACTGTAGTATGTAAACAAGTGCACATAAAGAAGCTAGGTTAAAAAAAAATAATATTATATACAATGTATGATCAGATTACAAAACAATAGTCGTATTTCTGAGGACATTCGGGGTAACATTAGACGTCTCACCTCAGATTGCACAACGCACAGTATCCCGGCCCGGCACACGGATTGGATGCAGATTTGACGCAGGTTTGTAATAGACTCAACTAATTGCATAATACAGAATAAACAAGGTCAGCAAATATAAAACTTTTTATTCATGTATGTAAAAACTGGAGACACAGGTGTGCTGCAGGGGCCCATAGATTAGGGTCCGTTCACTCTACTGAATTAGCGTGGAATATCAAGCAGAGCCGGCCCCACGGACTCCACGTGAAGTTCTGCCTGCCCCACTGATACAATAGAATGTCTCACGTGAGGGGAGAACTGTAAGTAGTGGGGAACAGTGTGGGCGGCCAGCAGAGACAGGTGCAGGGAGCTGGGGGAGGATTGAGGGGGTGATCCCTGCTGAGGGGAGAACTGTCAAAGCTAGCTGGGAGCAGAGGGAGACGGCATAGTACCCCTTTAAGACCAAAATCCATTGTGTCTTTAAAGGGAACCAATCAGCCCAATTGGTCGCCGCCACAGCGCACTGATTAGCTGAGCGCCGTGAGCCGCCGTGAGCCTCTGAAGCAAGCCGGAGCGAGGACTGGAACCAGAAGATGGAGAAGAGCTGCTGCTTTCCTGCAATCGGTGAGTATGACGTCTTTGCTTTTTTTCTTTATGCCGGAGCGGGGTCCCGCCTCTGCCACTGAATGGCCTAACGGGCTGTAAACGGCAAATGTCAAGCTGCGTCACTTACCAGGAAGTGGCTGGGCACTGCAGACAGGAGCAGCGCAATGTGGGGCCTGGTGATGGACCTGGGCCGGTAAGTGGACATTGTTGCCTTCATCCGCCCCCTCCCTGGCCATAGTGAGTGAAAAAAAAAAAAAGGCTCCTATCCAGAGTACCCCTTTAAATTATTTGCTTTATAATACAGAAGGAGAGTTGCTTTTTACCACTTGGCATATCTGCCCTTTGTTCCCACACTCTTCCTCTCTGGGATAGGACTGGGAGAACCATTTCCCTGTCCTCCTGGCCCCCAGCTATGGACCCTCACACACAGAGGTCTCCTAGAGCCGACTCTCCAAATAGCTGGATATCACACAGCCCGCACAGACTCTCCTCAGCCGGCTCTCCCGTGATCTTTGGCAATGCTGCACTGCACCACTCCAGCACTTCTCAATCGCTGTGTCTCTGTGCCAACTTCAGGAGACCCCCTGTGCAGCCCCCCCACTGCCCGCCGGCTCTCTGCCGTGCCTGAAGGAGCTCGGCTTTATTCATAGATGACAGATTTGTGTCTGTAACGTCTGTAACTCTCCCTTACATGTGAATGGGGTGTGTAGAAATCTCTGCCCATTCTGCAGGAAAGACGCCTTTCACACGGAGAGAATGGGGATTCAGCTGCATCATGTATACGGCACACCTGTATATACCCTCACACAGCCGCCAAGGCTTCTGCATTACTAGTGACACGAGAACAGTTTCATGTAATGTAACGTTACTTATTGTGCAGGATACAATGTTATTAGGTCCCAGGGTCCTGGATCTTATCTATTACTATGTATTTATATTACTATCTATTCTATGTATTTATAGGATTCTCTACAGTCTGTGCATATGGAGCTGATGCCTGATTATCCTCTTTTTCTTTTTCTTATTACACCGAGCCATTATCGTTTAAAAAATTCACTATAACGACCAAAAATGAGCGATTATCTGTCCGTGCAATAACACCCAACGATCAAATGCTGAACGAAAATCTTTAATCACTGTCTTTGAACATGTTGAAAAACTATTGTTGGTAGTTCGCTGATCGATCGCAAATCTGTTCATATAAAAAGTCGTACGCAGATAAAACACAGTGTCCTGAGGAACGATTAATGACCGCAACAATGATTGGTTATAACAGCAATGGGCGGAGGTAATAACATCAGAATTGTCCGCTACTAAATCACTAGATATCGCTATGAATCGATCGTTATAGTGAATCTTTACAATCGCTCTGTGTAATAGGGCATTTAGTTGCTTATAGTTTGAGGCTGGGTTTGCACATATCCCTTTGGGCCATATTACATGGGACGATTATCGTTTGAAAAATCGTTAGATCGTTCGTATTTAAACAATAGTCGTTTAGTGTAATAGCAGACAATTAAACTACCCACGAGAAATTGTTGGTCGTTTGATAGAATTTGGACCTATTTTTTTTTCGTTTAATCATTCACAAATCATTCGGTGTAATAAGTCGTCAAAGCTGAAACATACGCAATAGCAACGACAAACAGCCATACGTAACGATCATCATCGGTGTAATAGAACCCTTTGTTTAGGCTTCTATTACACGGGCCGATGGCAGCTCGATTAATAATGTGAGCGAGCGCCAATCTGCCAGATCAGTGCTCGTTTACGGAGTCTGTTACACAGCTCAGTGATCATTTAGCAAGGGCTGTGTATATTATATATATATATATATATATATATATATATATAGTGAAGCCCTTGCCCTAAACCGTTATACATGCCCTCTCCATACTCCTGCTCTTCTCCCGCCCTTTGCTTGCTTCCTGGTGCCATAGCTGCAGCTTCGGAGCGGTCTCTGAGCTGACCACCACGGCCAGAGAGCAGGAGAAGACCGGGAGCACCGCGACCAGTTATTGGCTGAGCGGCCTGTCAGTTCAGAGACAGCTCTGCAGCTACAGCCGGGAGTGAAAGCAGAGAGCAGGAGAAGGTCGTTTTTTAATTTAGGTTTAGAAGATCAAGGTCGTCAGACCCGCCGGTACCGGCCGTTAACATTATCTTCTAAAGAGAATGACATTTTATTAAAGATTTTTTTCTGTTTTGTATCTGAAGACCTTGTGTGTCTGTATCCAAAGTGGCTGCCGGCAGGTCAAGACCTTGTGTGTCTGTAGTCAAAGCGGCTGCCGGCAGGTGAGTTATGAGATGACCCGGTGACGGCCCACTGCATTGTTACCGGCACCTTCTTTAGCAGCTCCATTCCGCTAATACATCTAATAAAGGCTTCTTTACTTTCTTAATCTAAAATCTAAGTTTCATCAAAGAAGCAGTGGTCTATAGATAATACAAGAAGCCCTGTCGCTTAATCCTCCAGCCGCGTCCTCATACGGCACGCAGCCAATCAGAGCACCGCGCTCGTCTGTGACTGCGTCCTATTGGCTCCCTGCTGGGCAGAGATGCGAGCAGAGGATTAAACAAGGCGGCTTTTATTATTGTCGGCATTCTGCTTTATGTTTTTTAATGAAGACGTATAATGAAAAGCTGTTCAGCTTTACTCTTATTTCGTTTTGATGCACACAAATCTCCGGCTACCACAACAGCCTTATATCTACACATATGGCACAAATATAAAGCGTACAACACATTGTCCACTTACTATAACAATAGACACGAGGGGAGAGGGCTGAACTAATGTAATGTACATATACCAATTAGAGATGAGTGAACCTGGAGCACGCTGGAGTCCATCCGAACCCGATCGTTCGGCATTTGATTAGCGGGGGCTGCTGAACTTGGCTAAAGCTCTAAGGTTGTCTGGAAAACATGGATACAGCCAATGACTATATCCATGTTTTCCACATAGCCTTAGGGCTTTATCCAACTTCAGCAGCCACCGCTAATCACATGCCGAAAGTTCGGGTTCGGATGCACTCCAGCTGCTCCAGGTTCCCTCATCTCTAATACCAATAAATCAGCACTCGGCAGTTCAGTTCTACATCCATTATGGAAGCATCGGGGATCAGTGGTAAAGACTTAATCCGGATTTCCCCTATATAATGCTTAGGGGATATTACACAGAGCGATAATCATCCAAATCAGAATGTCAAATGCTCCAACACCAAAATCATCATCTGCCAACCGCGCATCACTACATGTAGCCGATGGCTAATAACTGGATACACTGTTATACATTACCTCTCCATGCCCCTGCTCTTCTCCTGCCTCTGCTTGCTTCCCGCCGTCACAGTTGCAGCTTCAGAGCGGTTTCTAGGATGACAGGCCGCTCAGCCAATCACAGACAGTGGCAGTCCCAGCCAGTGATTGGCTGAGCTGCCTGTCTGCTTAGAGACTGATCTGAATCTGCAGCTGCGGCGCCGGGAAGCAAGCAGAGGTAGGAGAAGACCGGGGGTAGCCCTTGATATACAATTATCGAGCCGTGTAATAGGCCCAGTAATCTAGCAGATCAGTGCTCATTTACATTGTGGATCGGCCCGGCTAATAGAACCCTCACTCATCCAAGAATACTTGACCAGACCACTACTCATAAATTACAGGATAACAAGTGTTCTGTCCTGCATACGTGACTACAGGATTACATCATCACCGGTCAGATCCCTCCTGGCAGCTCTTACACATTCCCCCATTAAATCACACGCGCACACACACACACACAGACACAGACAGACGCACACACAGCCCTGCCCTGTTGGTTCATCTCTCTATGGAGCCATGCATGAAGCACTGCTGAGATACTTTCTGCCCTCTGTAAGGACCTTTTAAACGGCCCAACATGGGACCATGCAAGGACACAAACAAGTAACTACAGGCCGACACTTGAGGACACAGCAGTGGCTGGGAGCTGAGAGTGCCGAATCACACAGCAGCACTGATGGTAAGTATACATTGTAAGGCTGTGTTCACACTACGTATATTTCAGTCAGTATATGTATATTTCAGTCAGTATTGTGGTCCTCATATTGCAACCAAAACCAGGAGTGGATTAAAAACACAGAAAGGATCTGTTCACATAATGTTGAAATTGAGTGGATGGCCGCCATTTAATGGCAAATATTTGCTGTTATTTTAGAACAACAGCTGTTATATTGAAATAATGGCCGTTATTTACTATTATATGGCGGCCATCCACTAAAGGGGAACTATCAGGAGTCTAGATGAATCTAACCTGCTGATATGTCCCTTATATGACTCTTATAGGATAGGACCTGCATCACCAACAGGGACCTTATGACTCCTATGTCTGTATATATGAGAAAACTCATATATTAGTATACAATATCATGTATCATGTATTAGTATACAATAGCGTGTCCTATGGTTTTACCCTGATATCTTAGGAGCTTGACCCCTACCAGCCACCGTACCCACGGAAGGAGTGACGTCACTTGAACTCTGTGGACTGCAGGCAACATGATGATTATTGGTTGTAGTATATACAGATATAGGAAAGCTTTGGTTGCGAGAGTTCTGTGTTTCTCAATGCTGCCATTGACTAATATGACTATAATCAGTAGTGTATGTAACTAATATGCAACAAGTACCTGGAAAAGGTGCAACTATTTCAGGTGTCAGTCTTCTTGTATTAATTACCACTACAGTAATGGGTTAACTATTCCTATTCTAGTAAAGGGGGTGTTCACCAAAAAAGAAAAAAAAATTCTTTCAAATCAACTGGTGCAAGGAAGTGGTGTATTCTCTCCAGCCTTACACAGTGCTCTCTGCTGCCACCTCTGTCCATGTCAGGAACTGTCCAGAGCAGGAGAGGTTTTCTATGGGGATTTGCTGCTGCGCTGGACAGTTCCTGACATGGACAGAGGTGGCAGCAGAGAGCACTGTGTCAGACTGAAGAGAATACACCACTTCCTGCAGGACACACAGCAGCTGATAAGTACTGGAAGTCCGGAGATTTTTTTATAGAAGTAAATTACAAATCTCTGGCACCAGTTGATTTAAAAGAAAACATTTTTGGGTGAACATTCCCTTTAAGCATTTATTCAGGCAGGGTATCACAATTAGGCGACTATCTTCTTCATTCGTACACAGTCCTTATAAGCAGTAAGTGACCTTGATGGAGTCGTAAGGTTCATCTACTTCATGGTCAGCGAGGCCTGCAATCCTGTGTCACGTTTGATTTGCAGGGCCGTTCTCGTAGCATTAAGACATTGATACCTTGAGATGCGTCGGTGAGATAAGATATCAGGGTAAGGCCGGATGACACCATCTGCTATGGAGATACCGGAGCGGCAACAAACCAAGCATGAAATGTAGAATGCAACAACTCAATAGTCATCCCTCACATCTGGGAATAAAAGATTCATTCTGCAGTGATTGGTTTTATTTGAAGAGTTCATGTATATTATTTGGGATTGGTAACACTCAAGATACTAATGGCGACATCCATTACTTAGGTCGTGTTCACATGTTGAGGATTTGCTGTCGATCTGCATGTGTGAATAGACATTTACACAGAAACGATTGCACATCCGTGTACAATGATCAACCATAACTTTAAAGGGGTACTCCAGCGAATTTTATTTTCTTTCACTGGTTTCAAAAAGTTACACAGATCTGTAATTTACTTCTATTTAAAAATCTCCAGTCTTCCAGTACTTATCAGCTGCTGTATGTCCTTCAGGAAGTGGTATATTCTCTCCAGTCTGACACATTGCTCTCTGCTGCCTCCTCTGTCCATGTCAGGAACTGTCCAGAGCAGGAGAGGTTTTCTATGGGGATTTACTTTCTGCAACCAGTTGATTTGAAAGAAAAAGTAATCCCTTTAAAACCACAAGTGAAGTGAAGTCCATTGAATAGTCAGCGGCATCTGAAGGGGTAGGATATGTTTGTCAGCAAGAAAACAGCCATTTCTTAAAGTTGATGTGTAATATGCAGGAAAAAACAGCAGGTGTAAGGGTCGGAGTGATCCCCAAAGGGGCAAAATTGTGACCGCTGGATGATGGAGTCGGGGCATCCCCAAAATATTGGGGTTTCTGATATGCAGTATTTAGTGGATGACCTATACACTGGTGACCGGGGCAAGGGTGCTCAAGGCTCCATCATCTTCAGTGGCAGATTAACTGGACCATGGGCCCCGCGCTGGTAACAAAACCTGGGCCCCACACTTTTATACATATATACATGTACATATATACTTCATACAGCAGAGGGTGGACTGAAGATTTTCTGGAGCAGTTTGCATGTGGAAAACCTGTAGTGTACAGCAACATGGACTACTATACGCCTCTATATAATAAAGTTACAGGATACCACTAAACAAGGAACAACTATGAAAAACATAAAAATGTTACTTAATCTGGTATACCAAGACCAAATAACACAAATTGCCAAGACAGGGGGAAGGGGTAGGCTAGTCTACTGTTAAATTGTCACTGTCCTTTAATTTTTTTTTTAGTCCAGGTGATTTTAAGAAACTTTGTAATTGGGTTTATTAGACGTAAAATGCATTTTTATCATGAAAAATCAGTTTGAAGCTCTCCCCCTGTCTTCATTGTTCTCTATGGAGAGTGGAGGGGTGGAGGGGGATGAGGCACCAAAACAGGACAACAAAGAGTTAATTTATAGCTACATCACTGAGCTATCTCCTCTGAAGTCAGCACTGACCTCTGAATACCGGCTTTCACACAAGTCCTGCTGTATGAATACGACAGTGACACGTTAAGCCCTGCCCCCACACCGGATTTACTAAGAGGGGCCGGCTTCTCAGTAAATCCGATGGATCTGTGGCTGCGGCGCAGTAGGTCCCGAAATTTACACCAGCCTGGGGGCACTAAACATTGATCTACACTACTTCAATATCGAAAGACTATAGTGATTACAGTCCCGTCACATCGAATGACTGATCAGGCATGGTGACTTCTCCTGGTAACAACTCTTCTCTGCAGAGTAGGTGGTCTGCACAAAGCAGTCAGTTCTCTTTGTTCTTTTTTCTGTCCAACACAGTAGTTAGCCTCTATTAGTGGCCCCCACACTGTAGTTACCCCTAATAATGGCCTCAATGCAGTAGTTGGCCCAAACTAGTATCCCTCACACAGTAGTTAGCCCCTATTAGTGGCCCCACATAGTAGTTAGCCCTATTAGTAGTCACATAGTAGTCCCACACATTAGTTAGCCCCCATTAGTGGCCCCTACACCGTATTTATCCCCATCAGTGCACCCCTTGGTAGTTAGCCCCCATTAGTGGCCCCTACACCGTATTTATCCCCATCAGTGCCCCCCTTGGTAGTTAGCCCCCATTAGTGGCCCCTACACCGTATTTATCCCCATCAGTGCCCCCCTTGGTAGTTAGCCCCCATTAGTGGCCCCTACACCGTATTTATCCCCATCAGTGCCCCCCTTGGTAGTTAGCCCCCATTAGTGGCCCCTACACCGTATTTATCCCCATCAGTGCCCCCCTTGGTAGTTAGCCCCCATTAGCCAATATAACCCTGGATTCCCAGAACAGGGCCAAAGCAGACATGGGCGGTATAGACACCCAGAGCAGCTGCCCAAGCCATCCATATTACATTCTGCCACTGCTGATGTTGCTGCCAGAGCTGGACGGGCCTGGTTGGTCTAATGTGACAGAAGACATACAAATTGCCAGAGAAAAGTTAATGCTGGCATAAGAACACAGAGCATTGCAGATTGCTGCCTCCAGAGCTCTGTCGCTGCAGGCCCCACGCTGATCATTGTCCACTGCTGAAAGGATCTACAGATGCCAGAATCACAGAATAATGGAAGGAGATGACGGCCTGGCCTGATGAATCACGTTTTCTTTTCGATCATGCGCTTAACTGGAGAGCAGATAGATGCAGGATGGAGTGGAGGCCAGGTGATAATCGAGGTGAGGATCTGCCATACATCTCGTGTCACCTAACGACAGATTACTGGAGACCAAATACACAGCTTCATAGACATGGTGCCCCCTACTGGCAGCGGCCTCCTACAGCAGCCTGAGCCGGCTACACTGCAAACCTACACAGGAACGCTCCGAGGAACAAGACAGACAACGGACAAACAGACGACGGTCCAAATCTACCGGGTCTCAATCCAAAGAAGCATCTGTGAGAGGATAGATGGAAGCCCACTGCACAACTAACAGGATCTAAAACTAAAATTCAGCCAGGAATAACCTCACATTGCACAAGGTGCGTATACCGTATACCGTGAGTGTCGCTTCAATAATGAAAGGAAAAAAAAGAGCCTTTTATTGGTAACTAGAAAATGTACCCTGCGCTGCCCGGGTATAAAGTGTCAGTGTGTATAGGGGGTCCTGTATACCTATAGTATAGAGTTGGTGGAGGTGCTGTATACCTGTAGTATAGAGTTGGTGGAGGTCTTGTATACCTGAAGTATATAGTTCGGGGGTCCTGTATACCTGTAGTGTATAGTTTGAGGGACCTGTATACCTGTAGTGTATAGTTTTGGGGCCATGAATACCTGTAGTATAGAGTTGGTGGAGGTGCTGTGGCAGTGTTATCCAGTCAAAGTATGGTGGTATTGGTCAGGTCTGGTATGGCGGTGTTATCCAGTCACAGTATGGTGGTATTGGTCAGGTGTGGTATGGCAGTGTTATCCAGTCACAGTATGGTGGTATTGGTCAGGTCTGGTATGGCAGATTCATCCAGTCACAGTATGGCGTATTGGTAAGGTCTGGTATAGCGGTGTTATCCAGTCACAGTATGGCCGTATTGGTCAGGTCTGGTATGGCAGTGTTATCCAATCACAGTATGGCGGTGTTATCCAGTCCCAGTGTGGCGGTATTGGTCAAGTCTGGTATGGCAGTGTTATCCAATCACAGTATGGCGGTGTTATCCAGTCACAGTGTGGCGGTATTGGTCAAGTCTGGTATGGGGGTGTTATCCAGTCACAGTATGGCGGTATTGGTCAGGTCTGGTGTGGCAGTGTTATTTGGTATGGTATGACGGTGTTATCCAGTCACAGTATGGTGGTATTGGTCGGGTCTGGTGTGGCGGTGTTATTTGGTATGGTATGACGGTGTTATCCAGTCACAGTATGGTGGTATTGGTCGGGTCTGGTGTGGCGGTGTTATTTGGTATGGTATGACGGTGTTATCCAGTCACAGTATGGTGGTATTGGTCGGGTCTGGTATGGCAGTGTTATCCAGTCACAGTAAGGTGGTATTGGTCAGGTCTGGTGTGGCAGTGTTATCCAGTCACAGTATAGCGGTATTGGTCAGGTCTGGTGTGGCGGTGTTATCCAGTCACAGTATGGCGGTATTGGTCAGGTCTGGTATGGCGGTGTTATCCAGTCACAGTATGGCGGTATTGGTCAGGTCTGGTGTGGCGGTGTTAAATGTGATGTCTGGAGCTATTACCTACCAATCCTGATGCTAACTGAAGAGTGAGGATGGGGTGTCCTCAGGTTTAGCGGTTAGGGCAGCAGCAGCTGGTAATACTGCCCTGTATACATGTACTGTATAGTAGGAGTAGGGGGTCCTGTATACTTGTAATGTCCTGTATACATGTACTGTATAGATGGAGTAGGGGGTCCAGTATATACATGTACTGTATAGATGGAGTAGGGGGTCCTGTATACATGTACTGTATAGATGGAGTAGGGGGTCCTGTATACATGTACTGTATAGATGGAGTAGGGGGTCCTGTATATACATGTACTGTATAGATGGAGTAGGGGGTCCTGTATACATGCACTGTATAGATGGAGAAGGGGACCCTGTATACATGTACTGTATAGATGGAGTATGTACCCTAACAGTGAAGTATGGCATGCCTCTCTGTAACTAGGAGGCTCCAGCCCTGATTTAGTGCTGCGGCCTGGAGGCTCGGGCTTCTAGGCCTTCATTTCTCCTATCAGCAATGACTGATGTCTTGTGGCAGGTATCTTATACACAGCACACCGACTCACGTACATCAAAGTGGCTGACAAAGAACATCCAATAAATCAAAAAAAGTCAGTCATTTGCATACAGAGTAGATAAACAAGGCTGAACACTCAAATAAAGTGAGGCTGTTCCGAATAACGGGGGCATCAGCCTAATGGCAGGGGCATCAGCCAATGTGCAGCAGCAGCAGGCCAGCCTTCACTATCCCTCTCCATACGGCTGTATATACAGCTGGGGTTCTACAGATCAGCATCCTCCTTATAAGAAGAGGAGAGCGCACAAGAAGAACATAAGACGTAAGTGCATGACATTGAGGAAAGCATCAGCACAGGTAGCGGCCACCAGCAGGCAGCGATACAACGGACACTGAAGAACGGCAAGCAGAGTGAGGGATCGTAGCTTGTAGAGGATACAGCATTCCATGGTGACAGGTAACAGATATCCTTCGGCCTCCATACACTCTAGTACAGGGAACCTCGGCTCTCCAGCTGCTGCTCAACTACAACTCCCATCAGGCCTGGAGAGCTAAAGCTTTGGGTGTCCATGCATGATGGGAGTTGTAGTTTTGCAACAACTGGAGGGCCAAGGTCCCCTACCCCTGCCCTAGACTGGCATGGCACGGTGGGGGCAGCCTTCTGGCACAATCCATGCAGTCTATGCCCAGCTCAATGCCCTGGTTCACTTGTCTCAGGAGATTCCGGCAGTCTACAACATCTTATACATCAATGAGGGAGAACATGAACCTTCGGTGTCTGACAGCTGCCCAGATGTCCCAGAGATACGGGGGAGGGTGATCCCGTATGGTGCCAGGATGCCCGGGTCACTCTGCCTCCTCTATCTGCCTTAGTCATGCCGAGATGTATTAAGGACAGAGCCGTCTCTTCCTGTCAGCAGTGATATCCACCCTCCATGGCACTGACTCATTCATACGCACCCTCATCCTATAGAGTAACTCAGCTTAGTGCCCGCTGCTTACATAGATGGGCACTTACATACACACTACCAGCTGGAGGCACAAGATAACTCATACCTATTCACCCAGCAGGTGACCTCTTCACCAAATAGAAGCCTGGCAGGCTGCACTACAAGTCCATGACAGCCCAGGGTGCCCAGCAGGCTGCACTACAAGTCCATGACAGCCCAGGGTGCCCAGCAGGCTGCACTACAAGTACATGACAGCACTGGGTGCCCAGCGGGCTGCACTACAAGTCCATGACAGCACTGGGTGCCCAGCGGGCTGCACTACAAGTACATGACAGCATTGGGTGCCCAGCAGGCTGCACTACAAGTCCATGACAGCCCAGGGTGCCCAGCAGGCTGCACTACAAGTCCATGACAGCCCAGGGTGCCCAGCAGGCTGCACTACAAGTCCATGACAGCCCAGGGTGCCCAGCAGGCTGCACTACAAGTCCATGACAGCCCAGGGTGCCCAGCAGGCTGCACTACAAGTCCATGACAGCCCAGGGTGCCTAGCAGGCAGCACTACAAGTCCATAACAGCACTGGGTGCCCAGCAGGATGCACTACAAGTACATGACAGCCCAGGGTGCCCAACAGGCTGCACTACAAGTACATGACAGCCCAGGGTGCCCAACAGGCTGCACTACAAGTCCATGACAGCCCAGGGTGCCCAGCAGGATGCACTACAAGTCTATAACAGCCCAGGGTGCCCAGCAGGCTGCACTACAAGTCCATGACAGCCCAGGGTGCCCAGCGGGCTGCACTACAAGTCCATGACAGCCCAGGGTGCCCAGCGGGCTGCACTACAAGTCCATGACAGCCCGGGGTGCCCAGCAGGCTGCACTACAAGTCCATGACAGCCCAGGGTGCCCAGCAGGCTGCACTACAAGTCCATGACAGCCCAGGGTGCCCAGCAGGCTGCACTACAAGTCCATGACAGCCCAGGGTGCCCAGCAGGCTGCACTACAAGTCCATGACAGCCCAGGGTGCCCAGCAGGCTGCACTACAAGTCTATAACAGCACTGGGTGCCCAGCAGGCTGCACTACAAGTCCATGACAGCCCAGGGTGCCCAGCAGGCTGCACTACAAGTCCATGACAGCCCAGGGTGCCCAGCGGGCTGCACTACAAGTCCATGACAGCCCAGGGTGCCCAGCAGGCTGCACTACAAGTCCATGACAGCCCAGGGTGCCCAGCAGGATGCACTACAAGTCCATGACAGCCTGGCAGCCGCTGCCCACATTACATACCAGCCAGTATCCAGTCTTACCTGTGCCAGCTGCTCAGCTCCCGGTGTGTATTCACCATGCAGCCCTCCGTCCAGCTGTGCTCTCCCTCTCACTGCCGCAGCCGCCTGCTATAGAAGCCGCAGCCCTGCCGCGGGTCGCCCAGACACTTTCCATGACACTTTTCTCTCTCCTGCTTGCCTCTTCTTTGCCCACTCCTGCGGCGCCTCCCCCCGCGTCTAGCGATTGGTTCAAACCGGCTGACGGCTTGGAGCGAAGGAACTCACCACCCACCTACGGGTTATAGGGGGGGAGGAGCTCGGCGGGAGGCGGCAGCAGCTGCTGCGGTACCGGCCGCCTCACAGAATCTTTAGTGGCGGCTTCTGATACAGAGTTTGTGATTCATCCTCCATGAGCAGGAAGAGGATATTGTGTAACCGCATTGTTTTCTGACGGCAGCAGATTAGGCTCGGCCGCTTTTATGACAGTTGGGAAATAACGCAGACGCAGTGCTCGGAGTGCGGCTCCTGTGGCTGCGGCTTCCCGGTCAGCTGTGCTGCTGTGACGGTGGTCGTGTGTGTGTGGGGGATGGAAGATGGCGCCTGAGGAGATGACAACTATACAGGTATGTTCACACTATGGAACGCAGCCTCCCCTCCGCCTGTTTCATAGTGTGAACATTCCCTCAGTACATGGAGGATGGAGGTGCACACCTGGTTTTATAGGGACTCATTTACCTGAAACATCAGCCACACCCCCATAATGACAGCTAGAGTGCCCTTAAAGGGGTTATCTGGAAAAGCACTCTAAGGGCCTGTTCACATTGAGCAATTTCAAGCAGAGACCAATGCCGCGGATGCCACCTGAAATTCCGCCTGTCCAAAACCGTATTTACCACTACGTACCTGTGGTCTGGTGCCTAGGGCGGCACATTTCAGTGGGGCAGCACCAGGGAGCAGGGGGAAGGAAACAACTTTTTTATTTTTTTAAACATTTTAGTCTCCCACCTCCTGTTGGGACTTGCCAGTAAATCTGATGTATTTTTGAGGGGGGGGGCATGCTGGTATTGGTCAGGTCTGGTATTCAGTCACAGTATGGTAGTATTGGTCAGGTCTGGTGTGGCGGTGTTATCCAGTCACAGTATGGTGGTATTGGTCAGGTCTGGTATGGCGGTGTTATCCAGTCACAGTATGGTGGTATTGGTCAGGTCTGGTGTGGCGGTGTTATCCAGTCACAGTATGGCGGTATTGGTCAGGTCTGGTATGGAGGTGTTATCCAGTCACAGTATGGCGGTATTGGTCAGGTCTGGTGGTGTTATCCAGTCCCAGTATGGTAGTATTGGTCAGGTCTGGTATGGCGGTGTTATCCAGTCACAGTATGGCGGTGTTATCCAGTCACAATATGGCGATATTTGTCAGGTCTGGTATGGCGGTGGTACCCAGTCACAGTATGGTAGTAATGGTCAGGTCTGGTGTGGCGGTGTTATCCAGTCACAATATGGCAATATTGGTCAGGTCTGGTATGGCGGTGTTACCCAGTCACAGTATGGTAGTATTGGTCAGGTCTGGTATGGCAGTGTTATCCACTCACAGTATGGTGGTATTGGTCAGGTCTGGTGTGGCCATGTTATCTAGTCACAGTATGGTGGTATCGGTCAGGTCTGGTGTGGCGGTGTTATCCAGTCACAGTATGGCGGTATTGGTCAGGTCTGGTGTGGCGGTGTTATCCAGTCACAGTATGGCGGTTTTGGTCAGGTCTGGTGTGGCGGTGTTATCCAGTCACAGTATGGTGGTATTGGTCAGGTCTGGTGTGGTGGTGTTATCCAGTCACAATATGGCGATATTGGTCAGGTCTGGTATGGTGGTGTTATCCAGTAACAGTATGGCAGTACTGGTCAGGTCTGGTGTGGCAGTGTTATCCAGTCACAGTATGGCGGTATTTGTCAGGTCTGGTATGGTGGTGTTATCCAGTCACAGTATGGTGGTATTGGTCAGGTCTGGTGTGGCGGTGTTATCCAGTCCCAGTATGGTAGTATTGGTCAGGTCTGGTATGGCGGTGTTATACAGTCACAATATGGCGATATTGGTCAGGTCTGGTATGGCGGTGTTATCCACTCACAGTATGGTGGTATTGGTCAGGTCTGGTGTGGCGGTGTTATCTAGTCACAGTATGGTGGTATCGGTCAGGTCTGGTGTGGCGGTGTTATCCAGTCACAGTATGGCGGTATTGGTCAGGTCTGGTATGGCAGTGTTATCCAGTCACAGTATGGTGGTATTGGTCAGGTCTGGTGTGGCGGTGTTATCCAGTCACAGTATGGCGGTATTGGTCAGGTCTGGTATGGCAGTGTTATCCAGTCACAGTATGGTGGTATTGGTCAGGTCTGGTGTGGCGGTGTTATCCAGTCACAGTATGGCGGTATTGGTCAGGTCTGGTATGGCAGTGTTATCCAGTCACAGTATGGTGGTGTTGGTCAGGTCTGGTGTGGCGGTGTTATCCAGTCACAGTATGGTGGTATTGGTCAGGTCTGGTATGGCAGTGTTACCCAGTCACAGTATGATAGTATTGGTCAGGTCTGGTGTGGCGGTGTTATCCAGTCACAATATGGCGATATTGGTCAGGTCTGGTATGGTGGTGTTATTCAGTCACAGTATGGCAGTACTGGTCAGGTCTGGTGTGGCAGTGTTATACAGTCACAGTATGGCGGTATTGGTCAGGTCTGGTGTGGCGGTGTTATCCAGTCACAGTATGGTGGTATTGGTCAGGTCTGGTGTGGCGGTGTTATCCAGTCCCAGTATGGTAGTATTGGTCAGGTGGTGGGGCAGTGTTAAATGTGACTAAGATTGATCAGATATTAAAGGGGTTATCCAGTGCTACAAAAACATGGCCACTTTCCCCCTACTGTTGTCTCCAGTTTGGGTGGGGTTTTTAAACTCAGTTCCATTGAAGTAAATGGAGCTTAATTGCAAACTGCACCTGAACTGAAGAAAACAGTAGGGGGAAAAGTGGCCATGTTTTTGTAGCGCTGGATAACCCCTTTAATATGATGTTCAAAAACTTGAAAATTCTGATGCTAATTGGTGAGTGAAGATGGGGCGTCTTCATGTTTAGTGCCTAGGGCAGCAGCAGCTGATAATACGGCCCTGCGCCTGTCCTGTTGATTAATTGGGATTTCTCACGCGCCTCCACTTTAAAGAATTGATGTGTCTATTCTTTTGAGTGGAGGTTCACAAGAATTCCCACTGAATCTAAGGGACAGGCGGAATTCAAGTGGCATTATGCTCTGCTTGAAATTCCACCACTTTTGCTCAGTGTGAACGGGCCTTAAAGGGGGACTCTAGCACAAATATTTCAGCTGGGCACAAAGCAGGACCCCCACAACCTCTAACTGCTATTTCCCCTAAAGCTTCATTGTTCAGAACCACCCGCCCAGCCACCAAGGCCTCAGTGTTTTCTCATGGGCGCCCAAAAAACACCAGAAAAAATGTTCTGGTGTTTTTTTTGGGAGGCCAGAAATACACCGAAAAAATAAAGTAAATGCAGCACGTCGTTTTTTTTCTGGCTTTTTTTACTTCGTGTAAATGATCCTTTTAGCTGGCCCACAAATGGTGACAAAAAGAAAACACCAGTAAAAAAAAAAAGCCATACACACAGCAGTGGCATTTTTGAGACAACCAGAACAATCATATTGAAGTCTATGGGAAAAAAATGCCACAGTTTGCAAAAAAAAAAAAGCTGCCACAGAGCCTCAAGAACTCCAGAAAGGAGAGTAAAAACGCCACCCCACAAAAAACACCATGGGGGAGATTTATCACACTGGTATAAAGTGAAACTGGCTCAGTTGCCCCCGGCAACCAATCGGATTCCACCTTTCATTCCTCACAGTCTCTTTGGAAAATGAAAGGTGGAATCTGATTGGTTGCTAGGGGCGACTGAGCCAGTTTCACTTTACAGCATGTTTGATAAATCTCCCCCTTATGTGTAAGGCCAATCATAAACTTCCATTGACCTCCAGCTAACATCAGGCCACTGCAGTTTTCTCACAATTTTAAGGCAGTGTGAAGCCGGCCTATGAGGGGCACAGCATTGAAGAACGTATTACTATGAGAGCACAGAATGGGGGAGCGTTAATTCTGGGGGGAACAACATGGGGGAAATTATTACAATGTGGGGAACAGCATGGTTCTTTGAAGGGCACAGCAGGAGCATTATTACTATATGAAGGCTCAGCAGGGGACATTATTACTATATGGGGCACAGCAGGAGACATTATTACTATATGGGGCACAGCAGGGACATTATTACTGTATGGAGGCACAGGAAATTATTACTATATGGAGACAGCATGGGAGACATTACTATATGGAGGCACATCAGAGGACATTACTATATGGGGCACAGCAAGAGACATTATTATATGGAGGGCACAGCTGTAGGCATTATTACTATATGAGGGCACAACAGGGGGACATTATTACTATATGGAGGGGACAGCAGGGGGCATTATTACTATATACAGGTACAGGGGGCATTATTACTATATGGGGGCACAGCAAGGACATTATTACTATATGGAGGAATAGCAGGGGGCATTATTACTATAGACAGCAGAGCAGGTGACATTACTATATAGAGGCACAGCAGGAGACATTATTACTATATGGAGGGCACAGCAGGAGGCATTCCTATATGGGGGCACTACAGTTCGACATTATTACTATATGAAGAGGACAGCAGGGGGCAATATTACTATATGGAGGCACAGGGGGCATTATTACTATATGGGGGCACAGCAGGGACATTATTCCTATATGGAGGAACAGCAGGGGGCATTATTACTATGGATAGCACAGCAGGGGACATTATTACTATATGGGGCATAGCAGAGGCCATTTCTATGTGGAGGCACAGCAGGAGACATTATTACTATATGGGGACACAGCAGGGGCACTATTACTATATGGGGCACAGCAGAAGACATTACTGTAGGGAGGTACAGCAGGGGACATTATTACTATGGGGGCACAGCAGGAGGCAATGTTACTATATGGAGAGCGCATCAGGAGACATCATTACTATATGGAGGCACAGAAGGGGCATTATTACTATATGGGATTACAACAGGGACATTATTACTATATGGAGGCACAGCAGGAGGCATTATTACTTTATGGAGGCACTGCAGGAGGCATTATTACTATGTAGAGGCACAGCAGGAGACATTATTACTATGTGGAGGGCGCAGCAGGGAACATTATTACAATGTGGGGGCACAACAGAGGGACATTATTACTATATGGAGGGGACAGAAGGAGACATTATTACTATATGAAGAGCAAAGCAGGAGACATTATTACTATATGGGGGCACAGCAGAGGGCATTATTACTATGTGGAGGCACAGCAGAAGACATCATTACTATATGGGGGCACAGCAGGAGATACTATAAGGAGGCACTGGGGGCATTATTACTATATAGAGGGTACAGCAGGGGGCATTATTACTATGTAGAGGGCGTAGCATGGGGCATTATCACTATATGAAGGCACAACAGGAGGCATTATTACTATATGGAGGCACAGGGGGCATTATTACTATATGAAGTCACAGCTGGAGGTATTATCTTTATATGGAGGGCACAACAGGAGACATTACTATAGGGAGGGCACAACAGGGGTCATTATTACTATGGGGGCACATCAGGGGGCATTATTATTATATGGAGGGCAAAGCAGAAAACATTATTACAATATGGGAGCACAGCAGGAGGCATTATTACTTTATTGGGGCACAACAGGGACATTATTACTATTATGCACAAGCCTTGAGAACACAGAAATGGCTGCACATCGCTCCCATTGTTGATGGAAGTTAGTATATGATTGGATCAAACCATTATTGACTTAGTACCCACAGGGGGAGCAGCCCAGCGGTCCAGCGACCCCAGTGTCGCAAAACAAAGCCCCCTGGGCCAAGGCCGCCCCGCAGACACGTCCAGCAGAGGCAATGGCTGTCAGCCAACACCTAGTGTAAACAGATCTAAAAGGCCACTCCATGTGCTCCCAGCAAGACTGGGAAAGAGGAGGTACTTACCATGCACACCAATTTCTGCTAATTGGTCACATATAGGTCTTACTGGGATGAGTGCAAAAACCACAAAGAAAGGGGACAGAATGCATTTTTGTATTCTGTCCCCTTTGTGGTTTTTGGCTCACACAGTCCTCATCAGATGTTCTGACATTGCACTACACCAGTGATAGGCAACCTTTTGAGCTTGGTGTGTCAGCATTCGGCAAAAAAACGAGTATAACTCGAATGGTGTGTTACTTCGAGAAAAAATACTGTAATTTTGTGTTATTTATAGTTTTAATAACAAAAATACGTAGTTATAGTATATAACTGTACTTAATAAACCACCTAACCCCCATCCCTCCCAATACCCTACCTGACCCTTCCACACACACACTATCCCACCTGAGCCCTATCCCTCCCCACACACTACCCTACCTGCCCCCATCCCTCACAATACACTACCCTACCTGACCCTTCCACACACACACTATCCCACCTGAGCCCTATCCCTCCCCACACACTACCCTACCTGCCCCCATACCTCACAATACACTACCCTACCTGACCCTTCCACACACACACTATCCCACCTGAGCCCTATCCCTCCCCACACACTACCCTACCTGCCCCCATACCTCACAATACACTACCCTACCTGACCCTTCCACACACACACACACACTATCCCACCTGAGCCCTATCCCTCCCCACACACTACCCTACCTGCCCCCATACCTCATAATACACTACCCTACCTGACCCTTCCACACACACACTATCCCACCTGAGCCCTATCCCTCCCCACACACTCCCCTACTTGACCCCCATCCCTCCCAATACACTACCCTACCTGACCCTTTCACATACACTACCTCACCTGACCCCCATCCCCCACACTACCTTACCTAATCCTCATCTCTCCCCATACACTACCCTACCTGACCCTCATCCCTCCCCATACACTACCCTACCTGACCCTTCCACACACACCCTACCCCACCAGACCCCTATCCCTCCCCATACACTACCCCACCTGACCCCTATCCCCCCACACTACCTTACCCTCATCCCCACACACACTACCCCAACTGACCCCCATCCCCCACACTACCTCACCTGACCACATTAACCAACCTAACCCCATCCCTCCCCCACACACACAATACCCCACCTGACCCCATCCCTCCCCACACACACACACACACACACACCACACAATACCCCACTTGACCCATCCCCCGACCCCCATCCCTCCCCACACACACAATTACAATTGTGCTGCGGTCCAGAATGCGGACTGTGGTACCAGGAGACAGGGCTGGAGGCAGGAGAAAGACGACGCTGAAGGCTGGAGGGAGAAAAGGCTGGAGGCAGGAGAGAGACGACGCTGGAGGCAGGAGGGGGACAGGGCTGCAGCCGGCCGTACACAGCTACTGTGCCGGGTGACGTCACAATAGCTGCGTCTGGGCGGTACGTGGGGCGGAGAATATGTGGGTTCGGGCTGCACTGTAAGGCCGTGGGGATGTCCTGGAGTTTGCCGCGTGTCAGCGACTATGGCTACTGTGTAGGGATGGTCCGAACCTGGGGAGGTTCGGGTTCGTACGAACCTGAATGCTCGGCAATGATTCCCGCTGTCTTCCACCTCTGTGGAGCGGGTGGATACAGCCAGAGGACCGCCTGGAAAACTGGGATACAGCCTATGGCTATGGCTGTATCCCAGTTTTCCAGGCGGTCCTCCGGCTGTATCCACCCTCTCCATGGAGGTAGAAGACAGCGGGAATCATTGCCGAGAGTTCAGGTTTGTACGAACCCGAACCTCGCCAGGTTCGGACCATCCCAACTACTGTGTCATAGGTTCGCCATCATGGCACTACACTATTTGCTGTGTATTCCAATGTCTCACTGAATCAGCTTTTCCCACTGTTGGAAGCCGCGCTGTAGGTCATCTTCAGTCAGCCTGGTTGTTTTCTTCATTACGCCTTGAAATTATGCAAAATGCATTCCTTTGAGTGCACTATTGATTTTGAGGAAGAGGGAAAAAAAATCCCATGCTGCTAGATGTGGTGAACACTGAGGGTTTCCCAGCACTTCAGTCTCTTTCTCGGTCACAAACCCTGCTGAGATGAAGCATTGTCCTGGTTTGGAATGAATACGATTGCCCCAAATCTGGCCTGTTTCCTGTCCCCCCACCCCATTCTCTTTCATCTGAGATTTGGTCTCAGAATCCGACCAAAAGATCCAGTTTTTATCCCCATTTTAAATATTGTTTGAATATTCTCAATCTTTTATAGCAGTGACCTAGAAGCACCCAGCCCAGACCTTGTGTGTGCAGTATATTCTGCATGGCTGCACACATGCAAGACTTCCAGGTCAGTCACAACTCTCACTGCCAAAGAAGAGCATGAATTTTCAGATGTCAGAAGGCCAGGTAGGGAATCCACTCTTACTGAGGCAGGACACTTCTGCTGATTGGCTAACTGGCATGTCTAGCATCAACCAATCAGTAAGGGTGGAACAGTGGGGAGCCAGAGGCATGGTGGGGAGTGGGCTCCATTACAGATGTGTGGCAAGGGACTAAGGAAGGTAAGTATGCCATCTCAAGTGAGACAAAGTGGAAAAAAACCCCTTTAAGGGTCTGTTCACACGTACAGACTCGCTGCGTAAAACTTGCACAGAACTCGCATCAAACTCGCGTGAAAGTAGCTGCGTTTTTTGTGGTGTTGAACTTGCCTGTGAAAATCAAAACATGCATGTAAAAATCGCACCAAACATGCAGCTAGAATACACATACATTGGCTTGATAGCAATCAGTATCGCTGTGAGTTTATGTGCGAGAAACTCACAGCGATAAATACGCAGCGAGTCTGTACGTGTGAACAAACCCTAAAGGGTAGTTCACCCAAAAAAAATAAATTCTTTCAAATCAACTGGTGTCAGAAAGTGCCAGAGATCTGTAATTTACTTCTATTAAAAAATCTTGTCTTTAAGTACTTCTCAGCTGCTATATGTGCTGCAGGAAGTGGTGTATTCTCTCCAGTCTGACACAGTGCTCTCTGCTGCCACCTCTGTCCATGTCACGAACTGTCCAGAGCAGGAGAGGATTTCTATGGGGATTTGCTGCTGCTCTGGACAGTTCCTGACATGGACAGAGGTGGCAGCAGAGAGCACTGTGTCAGACTGGAGAGAAGGGGGCCACCCTCGAAACGTATGGTTTTTAAGTCATATTAATAAAGGTGTCTAACAATCTAACACCACGACTCCCATAATCTATCAGACTCCTATCCGTGGCTGATTCGCTATGTGCCAGGCTTCCAGGGACTCCACGCATCGTACCTCAGATGAATTAAACTTTCTTGGATCTTCTCACCGAAGGACATAAAGCAGCTGATAAGTACTGGAAGACTGGAGATTTTTAAAAAGAAATAAATTATATATCTGTATAACTTTCTGGCACCAGCTGTTTTGAAAGAAAAACATTTTTTGGGAACAACCCCTTTAAGTGGTTAACTTAGATCCTGCCACTGGCAGGTTCCTTGTTCTCGGCATTTAAATGGCTATAAAGCGCCATCATGTGGTGGTCTAGTGGCAGATCACCCCCCAGCATGGAGGGGCAATTTATGTTTCTGGCTGGGCCTCAGTGCCGCAATGATGCTGATCCTGACTTGCCAGTCGTTTACTATGAGTTTGTGCAGCCTATAGTTATCAATCACTGATCTAAGAGATCAATGCAGTATGTATGTACTGCATTGATCTCTATAAGAGATCAGTGCAGTGATCATAGAAGTCCCCCAGGGGTGCTTCACGATACTGTTAAAAAATATATTTTTTCATTAATAAAAAGTCCCATCCCACAATAAAAGTTTAAATCACCCCCTTTTCCCATTTTATAAATAAAGACAACAAGAAATTGCTATCGACGCGTGCAAAATCGCCCAAACTATTAAATTAAATGGGGTAAGCATAAAAACTTGCCAGATTGTGAAACTGCTGATTTATGGTCACATCACATCCAGAAAAAATGCAAAAAAAAATTGATCAAACAGAAGCATTTTCTGCAGGCAAGGTACCGATAGAAAGTACAGATCATGGCACAAAAAAACAGCTCACACAAAAAAATTTAAGTGTATTTTTTTAAAAGCTGTCACCTATCATAGTAATTGTTCTGACTTGGGGAATATAAATGGCATGTCAATATAACAATACAACACACACACCCCCTATGAGAAAAAATAGCTTTTTATTTTTCCAGTTGCAACAATCTACAATATTTTATAGAAAAATTAAATCTGTTATTGCAAAGTACAATCTGTGTAGCACAAAAAAGGGCTTGTGTGGGTCTGTAGGTGAAAAAACGTAAGCGCTACGGCCTTTAAAAAAAGAGGAGGATGAGAAGGAAAGTGCAAAAATGAAAATTAGATCTAACAATTCTTTGTCTCTCTAGTTCTGGTGATTTTATTAACGTATTTGCATATAGACACAGGCCTGAACAGAGTTGGACGACTAATCAATTAATCAATTTTCCCTTTCAGTGTGAATAAATTTGACTGAAATAACAAATTTAAAGGGGTACTCCTGGATCGCGTTGAATCGGTCCGCGCTGCCCGGCCGCTTCCTGGTCTCTGAAGCGGGCTTTAGACGTGATGTTTCAAGTCCGCTCAGCCAGTTAGTGGCAGAGGCAGGCAAGACGCCAGCAAGTAATAAAGATGAAAACAAATATTTAGAAAATTAATATAGCATTTTATTTTTATTCAATTTTAACCCCCCTCCATAATTCACTTAAAGTGGAAGTTTACCTGAAATTTATTTTTTAAATCAACTGGTGTCAGAAAGTGCCAGAAATTTGTAATTTACTTTAATTTACTAATTTACTATTAATAAATCTCCAGTCTTCCAGTACTTATCAGCTGCTGTATGTCCTGCAGGAAGTGGTGTATTCTTTCCAGTCTGATACAATGCTCTCTGCTGCCACCTCTGTCCATGTCAGGAACTGTCCCACCTTTGGCTTTAGCATTGCATAATACTATAATAAGCAAACTTGAAGAGAATCAACTGAAGCATAGCATCCCTTATGGGGGATCTGGCCTACAGGCCAGGCCCTGGGGAAAGCTACAGCAGGCACAAGTTTCTTGATACACTTGCTCTCTGACAATAAACTACATCTGAACTGAACCCAGCCTAAGGACCTTCAGGGATTTTTATAGTACAGGTCAGGATTTATGTCCCATTGGTGGGGGAGCTTCTGGAAAGACCTACACCTGAGTGTGTGATAAGCTATTGTGGTGGGTGGTACCCAACTTAAGGATTGGTGGAACAGTGAACAGAAACAAGCACATAGTTAACCCCCATAATACCTTCAGCAGTGCAAGATACATAGATATAGTGAGACACCTAGTGGTAGAAAAGTAAAGTGCAAACCTTTAGTCCAGACTCGCATGGGTCTCCAAACTGCGTCCCTCCAGCTGTTGTAATACTACATTTCCCATCATGCTTGGAAAGCCAAATCCAAAACTTTAGCTGTCCGGGTATGAAGGGAATTGTGGTTTTCCAACAGCTGGAGGGCCGCAGTTTGGAGACCCACGGTTCAGAGCATAGGAATCCATAAAATACCTGACCTGGTTGTGCTGGGAGGTAGTGATGCACAGAGTGTGCGAGGATCGGTGTAACTTTTGATACTATCAGTTTGCCATTACTGTTACCTTGTGGTGCTGTGATACTTGTGTGATTATGAGTCAGGCATAACTCTGATTTATTATCTGGTAGTAACAGTATACATAAGAAATCAATAGACTCTGAGACTCGAGCAGCTAGTTAATAAATCTAAAGCAAGGCGCTGGTTATTTACTCTGCAGCTTTATAGGCCTCACGTTGTTTACACAATGCTGAAGAGATCATTAGAAGGAAAGGTCAAATGTAGCAGACGCTGCCTACAAATATAGAAATAATACGCTGCCTTATGTATCAGGATGAGAACAAGGAGCTGCCTGACTCCCACTGAAGCTCGGAATCAAGGAAAATCGTGTTTTTATGATAAAAGGAAAATTCACATAAGAAGCAGCGTTCCAGTTATATTGTGTGCTAGAACCAATATGTCTCAAAAAGGGGAAAGAAGTGTGTTATAAAGTCAGCACAACAACAACTATATATATAGTACCCTGAATATATATATATATACCCTGAAGCTATAACCAGATATGACCATTAGGAGTATGTGAACCTCCATGGCCCAGCTACCTATTCCAATATATGGGGTTCATTCAATAAGCAATAATGTAACAACCAGTCCTATATGCAGAAGATATATATACTACAAGCCAAGCTAAAGATGAGCAAGTGCAATGATCAGAGCAATAACAGAAGCAACAGTACTAATATAAAGTGCAATAAAGGGATATAGAGGGACTGGTATGGATCACCAGTTAAGCAAAGAGATGGTAGCAGACCACAGGACCTGGTACCAATATTTAACATACTTTCCCAAACTACTTGTTTTCTATAAACTAGATTTTTCTTTCAAATTAGTTGATTTCAGAAAGTTATATAGTTTTTTTTAATTAACTTCTATTTACAAATCTCAGGTTTTCCCATACTTATCAGCTGCTGTATGTCCTGCATGAAGTTGTGTTTTCATTCCAGTCTGACACAGTGCTCTCTGCTGCCACCTCTGTCCATGTCAGGAACTGTCCAAAGCAGCAGCAAATCCCCATAGAAAACCTCTCCTGCTCTGGACAGTTCCTGACATGGACAGAGGTGGCAGCAGAGAGCACTGTGTCAGACTGGAGAGAATACACCACTTCCTGCAGGGCATACAGCAGCTAATAAGTACTGGGAGACTTGAGATTTTTTTAATAGAAGTAAATCACATATATCTGCGACTTGCTGTGACCAGTTCATTTAAAAGAAAATGTTTTTTTTCCGTGAACAATCCCTTTAATTCAGAGACCTGTACAGCATGTAAGATGACATCTCCATCAGAAAAGAGCAATATTTTCCCAATTATTGGAGAAGGGT